>NW_023365795.1:9472-25027 GCF_000003815.2 Branchiostoma floridae
TGCTTTGAACGGACTTTATTTTTGTATTTTGTGACTTGTTCCACGAAATTTCTAGAGCTCCAATGGTTCAACGGTGAACCGGTGGGAAAGTGCACGCGTGGAAATAGCTAAATACAAATCAAAGGCGATGGGCGGAGTCACGAATCAGTGCGTCCCGGGTTCCCACGCGGGCTGTCACAGATCAAATTGGGGAGAGGGGGGGTGTTGAAAGCCGCTGAGTAGCGCGCTAGAAAAACGTTTGACGGGTTGACATTCTGGTGTAGGTTATTTTTCTACGGTCCCCAAAAAGTCACAAAGTCGTTTTCTAGTGGTCCCGACCTAAATTATAAGTGGCCCCGGGCAATCGGGACACCGCGTTGATTTCTATCCGAGGCCTGGTTCCAAAGAATTTTTCTGCCGAACCCGCACGGGAGACGTGAGTCGCCCGCCAGATCTCTCCGTAGTTTTCCAATATCCTTTGCACAAATTCCTCACGTTGGCCATTTCTTCCCGCAAAATGATCAATATTCATTGTACAACGTGAAGAAAATTCCTTGGTACAATGTATACATGTCTATCCTTTCACAGCTTTTCTTTTGTCGTGAACGAGCAAGAAGATATGTCTCCAGTCTCCAGAAAACCATGTTGTGGGCCCTGTTGAAGGGGGCTGTCATGCTCGTGGGGCAGCAGTTTATTAGCATATCCTTTCGGACCAGACTTCTATTAGACGTAAACAATCGCAGGTCATTTGCATGCGGCGCTCCCATCTTTGATCTTGGGAGAACAGAAGCCACCCACATACAACAACAACGCTACAATCTTGCCTCATTCTGAAAATGTATATGAATCGATATTTATCCATCACCTACCAGTAACTGAATTTTAGTCCTTACTTTCTTATCTCAGTTCTGTTTCCTTGTATTTCGCTGATCTTCAGAGAATAAATTAGCCACACAAACACAACAGCCTAAAACAGCGTCGTAAAAATTGATATTGCCAAATTCTGAGTAAAATAAAACACGTTTCATAGGCTTCTAACGCCCGCAGTACCGGTTCCTTATATTCTCATTGATTTTATTTTAGTTTGCTTCATACTTCGTTCCTTTTCGCACTTTCGGTAGACCCCTCTGTGGGACACCGAAGTTGTGTTGTCCCCAGAAGCTCCCTCGGAACTCGCTACCGGGTCAACTTGCTTGCCACGGTGGAGTAGTCGAGACTTTTGGGCGAGTCCGTTAGTTTAACTATCACAACGGACGACTCACTTCAAGTCCGAGGAGCAGTTTTTTGGTTGACGCAGGACGAGAAAACGGTTCCTCTCTTCAAGAGAGAGACACGTATTAGCGAGCTATTTTTAGAGCTCGCTACAGCGTTTACTCGACCAAACCTGCTTTGTAAGCAACAGTCAAGTCCACCTCAGGCTATACATACGCCAGCAGTGGCGTACATATGTAGACAAGGAAGTTTTTTCCCAACTTCTATGCCAGACAGCCATAGCTTTGTGGTCGTGTGCCTTTTTAGGCAAGGGCTTTGTGTTTTTATCGGAACCCTTGCTGGTTCAGGACAATTTCCGAGGCCGATATGGCGCCCGTAGTGTTTCCAAGACCACACCGAGTGGAGCTTTTCGCCCACTCCTTTTCCGCCAAGCATGTCATACGCTTCAGTTCTACCAGAGGTCGATCGGTTCACATGCAGGCTGAAATACAGACTGCATTTGACACTTTGTGCCTAGAACAGAGGCGTGGAAGATCGACACTTTCAGTTGCAGGGGACAACTCGAGAGTGTACGGGATTCCACTTTCTGCCTCCTCTCGAGTTCTTTGGAGAAATATGCCTCGATCAGGCGTTATCTATGGCCATAGCTTTTGCCATCTCAACCGTGCTTTCTGTTCCTACAGGAACTGCGGTATGATATCTACTGTGTTTTTTTTCCAGTGGAACAAGACGGTGTTCCTCTTCCGGGTCAGAGGAAGTTCCTCCTCGTTAGAGGTTACTCAGACCAACAGCCTGGATAGTATCAGACAAGCTCTGATCACTGCGGGTTTGTCGTCTGAGGCGCGCCGGCGGCACATGTAGTGTGTGCTGCGCCGCAAGACTGTGTACACAGAAACAGTATCAGGCAGCCTGGACTGCGAGACTAGGGCATTGGATCCGTCTAAGGCGACGGCCATGGAGGTCACTGATTACCTCTTGTGCCTTAATCAGGGGGGTCTTTTTATAAGACCATAAATGTTCATGGCTCGGCGATTTTTCTCAACTCGTCTGATCACAGACGGAGTCCAAACAGAGCAACAATGGTCTGACTGGAGAGCCTTTAACTTTAAGCGTGTGTATTTAGCATACACGCGTGACCCTCCAAGACTGAGGTACTTAGTCTTGGGACGTGGGTACGATTATTTCTGAGATTCCTTCAGACTTGGGAGCCATTAGGTCCCTGGATTTGAAACAGCTCTCGCTTAAGCCAATCTTGATGGCTTTGTAATCTGCTGATAGATGTTGGACTTTGGCGTCCTTGTATCTCATGCTGTACGAGAGTTTTCTGATTCCAGAGTTGGTCTGTTCTTATGGAACTAACAAATCTGATAGGCTGACACCAGTCTATTCAATGCTCATCCTCACCACAGCACCGCTGCTTTTGCATCGGTGCTCAGAGGTTTTTCCTTGAAGGATTTGTGGAAGCCTACAGACTGTGTGTCAGCCAGAGCTTTCTAAGTTGTTGTCGGCCAGAGGCCGAGTCCGGTTTAGGGCAGAGCACACTCATCTCAGTTATAACTTATAAGTGGCAAGACTGTACCCTTCGGGCACTACAGTCGGTTAGCTCTGCCTTTGTATCGGCACTTACAGCTGTAAAATTGGGGGATGAGACAGAAGCATCCTTCGATAGCAGCTGGATGACACTTGAGGGAGGTGTGAAACTTAGATTTCTAGTCTCCTGCTCCTATGGGGGCTTGGTGAGCTCAACAATGTTTTACCTTCTTGGTGAGTCTCAGTCTACCTCCATCTCGCGGCTTTAAAGTCGCCATTGTATTTCGGAGGGTAGCGACGTATAATTGAAAGTTATCATACCTACCTGGTCAGACAACTACATTTATACTAGCTACCCGGAGAAATACAATGTCCCACCCTCTTTAGCCCGACCCTGACTCGAGTGAGGTAGTTCGACTCGGGTAGTTTCGGGAAAAGAGGATGATGGGAGGGTCAGTGCCCGGATGTTGTGTTTGCTTTTTACTGTGAAGAACTGCCACCTTGCGATTTCTAGGGAAACGCCATTGTATTTCTCCGGGTAGCTAGTATAACTGTAGTTATCTGACCAGGTAAGTATGATAACTTTCAATTCAGGAGCAAGAAGGAACAGGCCAGAGGTCATCATCTGAGGTCAGGCTAACATTCTCACCCACCAAGGTAGTTCCCCCCCCCCAAAAAAAAACATTCCCTCATTGTAAAACAACTGAAAATAAAAGCCCCTCTGGCTTCTTTCAAACTTAGATCCCTCTTTCTGTCAAACTACAACCAGTCCATTCCTCTAATCCTTGATTTATTTCATAATCTAGTCAAACCAATTCTGCTTTGTTGTGGCGAGATACTGGTATCAACATTCCAAGCACGGGATCTCATCATCAATGGGGTAACGGAATGTCCATATGAAGCATAACAGAAAAAGTATCTAACAACCAAGTAACGTCAGCGGAGATGAAGCTTTTTTTTTAAAGTAGCTTATTTTGTTATTGTTCACGACAAAAGACACGATCTTTTTCTCAACGTGCCCCCCCCGCAAAGAAAGCAGGTGATGCGTAATGTTTTCAGTGGAAGGCTCTGAAAATGAAAGCGCAATGGCAGAAACCACAACATCCAGTTTGACAGTCACACTGACCACACGAACCGAGAATACATGTATGTACGTCACGATTCTTCTAATAGTTACCTCCATGAAAAAATGGAGGTATAGTTTTTGGTGTGTCTGTGTGTGTGTGTGTGTGTGTGTGTGTGTGTGTGTGTGTGTGTGTCTGTGTCTGTGTGCCCGTGTCTGTGTGTCCGCATATTTGTGGACATCATAACTTGAGAACCTCTTGATGGACTACGATGATATTTGGTATGTGGGTAGGCGTTGGGAAGACGAAGGTCAAGATCAATTTTGGGCCCCCTGGTGTGTGACCTTGGTACTGCAGCGCAACTTCCGGTTTTGCTATCTCGGTGTTCTGAACATGCTATGGTCAAGATTTTTAAGCATTAGATAGCTCTTGTGCTCAGAAAAAAATGACATAAGTTTGGGCCCCCTAGCGTCTAGTTTTGGGATAGCAGGGGCATTTTTGTCAAAAACTTCTGACGAGGATAACTCAAGAAGGGAACAACGCATTTTCATGATGTTTGGTATGTAGGTACTTTAGACAATGTTGTACAAGATAAAATACTAATTATGCAAAATAGGAGTACATTTGCATAGTTAATGAGCATATTCTATCATAGCCGTTTTTTCAATGTATCTCTTGTCCCGTACGTGATATGGTCGTGGCATTTGGGTGGTAGATAGCTTTTAGCGTCATGACAAAGTGGGGCAAGTTTTAGTCCCCTAGCATTCAATTGTAGAACTGCAGGGGCGTTTTTGTCAAGACACTCCAAAGAGGATAACTGCAGAAAGGAACGGCGGATTGCCTGCATTTTAGGTATGCAGGTAGCTTAGGCAAAGATGTTCATAATGATATGCATTTTATGCAAATAAGGACTTAATTTGCATGATTACTGAGTAAATTGTATAATTCCATTGTTTGTAATAACTGAACTTCGATAAATGTAACACTTGTTAATTATAATCGGTGGAACATATGCAGATATCAAATATGCAAATGAGGAACTTATTTGCATAATTTATGCAAAAATTGCAAAACAACTTAATGATTTGAATTGGGAATTTTACTTGTGACATGTGTACTGAACGTTATTCAATGATGAACAACACTATGCATAAATCATGTTAATGTTAAGTCATTTGCATGAAATTAACAAAAGCTCTAAATATTCCTGGAGGTATGAGGTCGCCGAACTCTAGTTGGTTCTGTTATGGCTGGACAGCTCGTTCTCATGCTCTTCTTTACTAGTTTGCACTACTACCAAATGGGAATGAGAACATACATATTTCAGTCAGTTTCGAGTACAATTGGTAACGTGTTTCATACGTATTTCAGTACATACATATTTCAGTCAGTTTAGAGTACAACGGATAACGTGTTACATACACATTTCACTCTTTTACATGTTTCCTTTAGATTAGCACTGTGTTATAAAACATATCAACAATAGAAATCGCACAAGGTTTGAAAAATATGTATGTTGCCATGTTTAAGAAGTATGGGATTATCGTCTGTTTTATTCAAGACAAAAATTGCGTATTTAGCTAGAGTAATACAAATGTTTCAAGAAGAAAGAAAAAAATCTAAGTTAAACGTAATCTTATCCTGTTCAACATGTACAGCTATTCTATCCGAGTATCCCTTTAACCGGCCACCTTAAATTTACATACGTACCTAGTCTTCATCTTTGTAACACAATTCACATACTGGGCTCTTCTCTATCTATTTAGCAGGAATTTACAGGGCAATATTGCATGTGATATCTAAAAAATTAAATTCTTTAAGCTTATTCGGTGTAATGTCAACAGTTTGTAATGTCCAGGCTTTTCTCCAGTTCAGATTGGGACATACGTTGTTCCAATAATGTTGGGCAGTGGGTAATTTAGGCGTAATTTGAAAAATAATCAGACTATGTCGAAAGACCAAAGGTTGTTCTCAATCTTATTAAAGAAATAAAAAGGTATCAATTGCCACCTACAGATTCAGCTAGGGTCCTGTGGAGTTATAATAATCCTTCGGAACCCTGCAGCTTGTAGGCGTTTACATTTTACATGTATATCTAACATATCTAATCCTCCATCCTCTGTGTGTATTAACCTTAAATTTTTTTTCTGTGTTGTTAGAAGTCATTCAGTGTTCCTCAAGGACTGGGGTCGAAAATGACCTATAAATCCAGTTTCTTTCGTTGGAAATTACAGTTCAACTTTATCCACACTTTCTGTATATTATGCCTTTAATAAGAGCGGTCGCTGGGATGTTACTGTGACGTACTGGCGGGCAGAATGGGTCTTGGTTGTGTGAGTTAATTGTGCTATCGATTGTGCTATCGAACAGCTTGCGGCTTATCGTGTTTTAGTTTTGGGACGAGTAAGCATAATTGATTTATTTTAACCTTGACAAATCTTTTATGAAACCAGGGCATATGTATGAAAATATCAAATCAATATGATTTTTGATAACATTAGGCTCTGGGTGTACAAGGTAATTAGTGCATATAGACATCTCCCAAACATCCATAATGAATATGTTGAGGCCACTGAGAATTCGCTTGGCTTCAAGCACCAACTGATATGCAAACCAGTTACTGTTGTGTAGAAAGTGAACTAATATCTTATGTTCCCGAAGGTTACCAGTTCTCCAGATAACCTTTGTGTCAGGATACTTCTTGTGTAAACGCTCAATGGCATGACGAATTCCGTAAACACGTGATCTAAATGTCTCTAGGGGCAAAGCAGTATAATGTGCCCATATACTAAGAATGACAACTACATTTGGTCCCCCGACAACACGATCGATCATATCAGCGGCATAACTAAGGCTCTTTATATAATTGCTATCATGCGTCCGTGGAAAGTTATGGAATATAAAATCTATTTTTATACTGTCATCAAATTGTTTTAGATACGTGTAGTATTGCCTTGCTGTTGAATCACCTAGTATAAGGAATGTTTTGTTCTGGAGGCATTTGTAGATGGACAATGACGAAAGGGATTGGTGAGAGTGACACCGTAGGGAATTCCAACTGTTGTTGTACCAATACCCTTCAGATGTTGTCTCCGGCAGACGTGGACCACATGGTGGCAGATGTCGTCCTTTAAGCGGATCAGGGTTATCTACAGTAAACAAAAACATGAAAACAATACAATTTTGCACCTTTTTAACAAGTACTTACAATAACCTAACCCGAGCCTTTTTTTAGTTTTTTTTAAATGTTCATGTTTTCTTGCTACATTACTACTTTTTAATAGCCTGAATGCCAATAAGTTTTTTTCATAATTAAATATGCATAAATTATGCTAATTCAAAGTCACCAGGGACCAAAATTCAAGATGCCGGACGATTGCATCAGGTGATATACTATCCTGTGAAATCCGAAATTACTTGTTTTTGTTTTCAAAACATTGAAATGAGCGTTTCTAGTCAATTTTCTATGTCTTTGGCAATTGTTAGCTGAAAAAATTGTACTTTTAAAAATGTATGTTATTGTTATTTTCAATGGTTTGGCCGACTGCTCCCTCTTTGCAGTAAGGGGCTGAATTGCTAGGAGCTTACAATAGGCGGGGTCTGGTGCAAGGGTCTGGTGCAAGCTGCCATTTGGCGGTACCCATGTGACCTCAATACGACAGCAATTGCCCCAGGTGTGGCCATAGGACGGTATGTTTTGAACCACTCACACCAGGAAGGACCCATATTCTGTGTGGTGGGACCTTAAACGTGCTCGAGGTGGGGCTGTCCTAATATCAGAAATAGACAGCAACACCTGTGAAGCCTATGTTGAAAAAAAGCATAGTTCAACGTTTTTTTAAAATCTATTTTCTACCAATTGTTGAGGACATTTTGGATACTTACGGCTTCTTTCCACAGTAATCCTTAAGTCATTCGGAATTTCCTGGTTGACGCGTGAACTGCAACAAGAATAAACATCATCGTGAAAATGATATATGAGAAATATAAAATCATTCTCCTGTTTAGTGAAAAAAAGAAAGTTACAGTTACCCCAGGTTGCATTGGTTATTACTGACCGAACATTCAGGGGTACATTGACAGTCTGGCACAAGACGTTACATAAATTATATTGCACATTTGAGTTCGCTATTACCTTAGAATTATTCCATTGCACAAACGTTTCAATTAAAAAAAAACAACTTAAGAAATAGGTAGAGCTAGAAGGTTTCTACAGTAGCATGTCTGCCTCCCAGTGCGACTTATGGCGTGCGTTTCACATGACGTAATTACGACGTCACCATTGCTACACTAATATCCCTAATACCCCTTTATACCCCCTTCACATTAGGCGAAAATCGATCGGACGACGAGTCTTCGAGCTCTAAATTACGAGGAGGCATGACCCTAATGCCGACGAAGAAATGGCAGAGTCCCCCCCCCCCTCTTCCCCCCAGGGTCATGCCTCCTCGTATTTTAGAGCTCGCAGACTCGTCGTCCGATCGATTTTCGCCTAATGTGGGGGTGGGGGGGGGGGCATAAAGGGTTTTCTGGAGATTGACCATAAAAAGAAGAAACAAAATTTTAGACAAAGATCCTGAAATATTACATATACGCAATGTCTCTGAAAATACTGTTAGCTAGGGTTTCGTTCTCATTATTAAGAGACAGTATTAAGGGACAGAGATAGATAAAAATTAAAGTACGGGATACCTGTTGAAAAGTAAAGCATCTTCATCAGTGATCATCTTCTTAAGAAGTTCCACGCCGACCTCTCTATTATTTTTACATGCCACCATGAAGTCACAGTGAATATCTTTTGGCTTTTGGCATACCCATGTAACATTTTGTTTTCTTTGAGAAAAATCACATATCTTAGTAGGATTCATTTTGCTGTTTGGATCGAAAGTACATCGGGTCCATTCCGAAATGTTAGATTTTTTATCAAGAAATCTACAGTAGGTAATACGTCTGTCCGAAAATAAGTCTCGAGCACTCCTTAGAACCTGCACAGCTTCACTGGAGTGTATCAATTTGACAGAAACCGCTAGATTTCCAGGCCAACTCAGGAGAAACCTTGCAATGTAAGTTCCATTTCCATAATCCGTTATTCTTCCGCCAGTACATGCTTTTATCGGAGACTCTGTGTAAACCTTTGCAACCATGAAATCTTGGCCGTAGGATTTCGGGCGTCCGTTTGCATCTCTTGCGACAATTTTTAATAAAAGTGTATCTGCAACTTGATACACATGGCTGCGATTAAAAACAGATACCGACATGTTGGCAGCAGTGGTGACTCTTGACATACGCATGTCAACTGTAGTTGTCTTTTGTGACTTTTTGGGTGGGGTTTTCACCTCTTTTGTTTGTGCTTTTGATACGGCTCTGTTACGTAGGAAGATGACAGGACTCTTCTTGTTGTCGATCCCTCCCTACAGTAAAAAAGCAATAGAGTTTAGAACAATGCTGAAATGTATTTCTATCTTTCAACATATGTTATACTGAAGTCTTACACGCAAGGTTAATACTATAAGCTTAGCATATTTATATCATTTTAGAAAAGAATATGCACACAGACCATATAACCCAAAACTCAATTAAAATGTACTAAAACGTTTACATGAATATGTCTTGCAACAGAAATTGAAGGTATTAAAACAAATTAGTAAATAACGTAAACATTAAAAAGTAAAATATTACCCGTTTCTTAATCAAAATGTTCTTTTAAAACTAGTACTTTCCTAATCAAACAATAAGACTGTTAAGAAACACCATTCGGCAAAACTTACGAATATATTTTGAATTCTCTTCAAATGAAAAAAAAGTTACTTACCATGACGATAAAGGTTATAAGAGCTAGTGCAGGGAGGCACAGTAAAATGGCAAAACGTAGTCCTTTTGACGTCCTCATCGCGTATATGACTAAGCGCTGCCTACACTATACTTTGCTGTAAGCACAAAAAGAAGGCAAATATGAGATACAGAGGTCTTCATTCAAACATTTTCTGTTGTAAAATGTTTGTTGCTGTAGGACGACTCGTTATCAAGCATAATAATGAACATGCAGTTCAAGCTGGAACTCTGTTTTACAGCCGGTCAGGAAACGTATTCTAGTTCCAACTGGCCCAACCTGTTAAAATATGGCTGCCAGAATTATTTGTATTCAAATGACAGCGTTTATACAATTCACTAGACTCGTAGGCTAACTACACGTACGCACCTTTCAGTCACCTGGATTGTTTTTGTTGCTGTCCTTTCAAGGTTCAACTATTTATCTTGAGTAAATTCGTCAGTGGATCTTTAGAATCATTCAGAAGTCATCAGCTACACACGGCTGCACAGTCTGCTATATGGACCTCTGACCTATTTTCAAATGACAGAAACAACCAGTTGGACAAGTTTTTACGGGGTAGTCGTTTCTCTATCATGTCGTCGCTGATGCAAGGCATTCCAAAAAGACGGCAGAAGCTAGTAATACTGCATCTCACTATCTTTCTATCTATTTATCTATCTACTATAGCCATCTATCTATCAATCTATCTATCTCACTATCTTTCTATCTATTTATCTATCTACTATAGTTATCTATATATCTATCTTACTATCAATCTCACTATCTATCTATCTCACTATTTATCTGAAAAAATCTATCTATCTATCTATTATAGCTATCTTTCTATCTATCTGCCTATGTATCTTTCTATTTATGTGTGTGAAACAGAATAACTTGAGAAACATTGGATTGATTTCAATGATATTTAGTAGGAGCTCGAGGTTAGAGGTCATGCGACTGGATTGACCGGAAATCCACGGTGTGTTTCCCATGCGCTGGAGCAAAGCTCAAACTTTGTAACTATAGATTCTACCAACACAGATCTGTGTTCGCATATTTTATTATGTTAAATTTTCAGTTGTATAACTTTTACATCTCATGTATTTGAGTTATCTATGCCTTGTTTGTGTGACTCCAGAAACTGAACACTTATGGACAACGAAATAAAACAAGCAAACAAACAAACAAACAAACAAACAAACAGTAATGTCATGAAACATCACAGGGTGTCTGAAACACCTCCAGTAAGAAAACCGGATTTACAATTCATGCAAACGCCAGTCGAATTTGGAGATCGGTCAAAGTTTTCAACATAACCCGAGCATTGGCTGTATGTTTTCTCTGAAAATCTACCCCATAACAACTAATTTAGACTGGGTTTGGGCGACGTCTATTCAACACTAATGATTGTATTTACCCCATGAGATGGTAGCATCTCTTAGACATGGACAAGTGAGAATCGACTGAACCTGTAAAAAAACCTAATATTTGGATCAGTTGCTTCTGAGTTTTGGAAAATATCTAGGGCATGATCGGGGTAAAGGGACACCCTATAGAAAGATATCAAGGAGATTTTTGTGATGGACCGATCCAAAATCTCATGTAAAGTTGAAAAATTGTCGCCGAGGTCTCGCTGAATTTACGCACAGTTTACAGGGACCAGCGAACGTTGGCCTAGCTGCTAAAAATCGTCCGAAGCCTGCGTAATTGCCAGGACGTTGGTCGTTCTTGACTAAAAAATGCCCATTTAGAGCTCTTTAACATGTCGACCGAACTACATTTTTTATTTGTAAAGAGCAAGCCTGCAAGACGGATTGTTGGGATTTGCGTCGAAAAGCAAAAGCGGACAGGACACTGATCATTCACGGGCCGACCTGGCCTATGTACCGTAGACACAACACAGTTAACACCGTGCGGACAGGTAGAAGACAAAACGGGCAAAAAGTCTATAAAATCTGTAAGGTTTGTCTGGTATACAAACGTTCTATCTAAACAAACAAATAAACAGAGAAGAGCTGTACCGTAGAGCTGCTACGGTTTCGGTACTTACTGAGTTTTCTGGTAGGACGTTCACGGTGAGACTGTCGTCTGGAGTCTTTTTACTTCAACTCTTCTTCCCGGTCTGGCAACAGAAGTGAGAGAACAGGGATCCGGATCTGTCAGTACCCAGGAATTATGCAAATGGTAGTTATTGGAGACGTTACGCCAACTAGTTAAAGCAGTTGTCTGCTCATGTTGTCTTTACTTCGTTACGCGAGGCGGGCTGGGATTTGTCTGGATTGGGAGTCAGTAGGTAATCAACAAGTCCAATTAAATAGTAAAAGTTTGCTTGTTCTACGTGAAGTAGGAAAGGTGTCTGACCACACCCTAATGCACTAATGTTTTTCCCCTAAGAAAGGCACTTTGTACCTCATCATCCGCCACAAACTGACATGGCACAACCCCCGGGCCCCTCCTCATGCAGCATGGGGGCAATGCTACCTAGTTTGTAACAAAAAGGAACCTTAGATATTTAACTTTCTTTCGTCACGTGGAATTCCTCGTCATGCCTAATTACAGGCCGATCCTTATAAAATACACAAAGTATATAATATGCCCTTGAATCTTATTTTGACATTTTGTGTATTTGATGTCTGTTATATCATTTTTTTCGCTCCCGAAAGCCACCGGCCCCTTTTTTTAAAATGTGACCTTAGCCTTTGTTAATGGACCAGGTCACCAAAAATGGCAATTTGGTGCCAAACAGAGGGGCAAAGGGTGACCTCCTTTTTTTGAAAATGTTGATTCCTTTAATTCATTATTTTACATGACAACCATGTCAGATGACCAGCGTTATAACGATTATCACGTGATTATGTGACGGCACTCAAATATATAGAAGTACCAAAAATCGATATTACAAGTTCAAATTATCAAATGTGGTTTTGGATAATCGCCAACCATATTTCATTGATTTTTCGATACACTTAGGTCATACAATACCTGTTGAATATATTTGGGAAAATTTTGAAATAAAAGTAGGCAAAATTGTGTGTCATGGCAACGGCGAAAAAATAACAGTTTTTTCACAGGAAAGTTGCTTAACAAGTCACTGTTGTGTGACTTAGACATTATACTCTAACGTTGTGGTACTTGTCTGTGAAAGAGACGGAAAACTTAGTTGCTTTTATTTGTTGCTATCTTTTTATTTCGAAAAAAAAAGAATAAAAAAGTTGCAAAGAAAACAAACCTAATTCTAATTCTAACTCAACCCGAGTCGTCGGAGGCCTGGTCCTGGACGTCCTGATACAATTTCGAGAAGCTGACTTAGATGACATTTACCATGGCATATATGACTTCCTACTTATTGTTTAATTGCTATAATTGTTGCGTTAGCGGCCAGTTTCTCTCTCCACATGATTGAAGATTTCGTCATGATACCATTTCCGAGAAGTCCACCTCCTGCATGACCCCGACTAAACGTTGTTCGCTGCCCAAATTGGGCATGTCATGAATAGAAACGTGTTCCAAGAAAAGGCCTGAATACAGCAGAAGTTGCGAAACAGGTTACATACGATAATCTGAAGTGTCGCAGACAACTACACAATGACCAAAAGGGGCAAGAGCATGTATGTACATGTATGTCAGGGTGTCTATAAATGCAGCGCCTTCTTTTTTCACATTTCCCTAACATTTAAATTTGTCCCTTTCAAATATATTTTCACTGTAATACTAGCGCATTTCTATAGGATTCTATCATTGAATTCACATAAAATGACGTTTTACACCCTCGGTAGTTTTATACACCGCATTGCCATTATACGGGTATCTGCAGATACAAGTGCGGTACTAGTTATTAGGAGCATTTTGGAAGCTACAGTGACATTTATGAAATACATTAGGCCACACCATCTTAATTTTATGGATGACATCCTCTGGAGACCACAAAACTAATGCGCTCGGGCGCAAAAATAAAAATCCAGCAAATAAAAAAATGCTGCTAAACCACAGGACTACAAAGCTGCTATTGCGTATTTAACCACAGAACACAGTTTATCGAAAAAAACAACAAATCTTTATTTGCATCTGCTCATGCTTCTCGACAAAAACTAAGAGGTTGTAATAACAGTACTCTGCGAAGTTGCATGAACAGAAAACGAAGCCGCTATTTTTTTGGGATCACAATGACATTTGGTAGATGACATGGTTGTGGTTTTCTGACCTCTAGGTTTGATATTCGCAATTCGGTCCCTTGCGGCACAGCACGTTGACGCTTTTGCTTGCATGAACTATTTTGACACTATAACAACAAATCAAACCGCACGATTGAGATGGATACTAAAAAACCCAATACACTTCCATCATTTATAAAAATAAAATGAACAATACATCTACACCCCCAATTCATTTCATGCAGGTCTGAGGTCAACGAACTCTTGTTATTATCCGTTTCTCTTATATTCGCTACACCATGTATTGTCTCTTAAGCATTCATCCCATTTACCTAGTCGCCTAGTTACGTTAAATGTTGCATTAACACATACTGTTTAGCCGTCATTTTGTTTGAGAAGCATAATGCTGAGGACATGCAACGCCATTTAGATTGACGTATGCACGATACATTCACTGTACAGATGACAACCTGCTTATTCCCTTCGTGAAACGAAGGGTTTGTTTTGAGTGCTGTTTTTTTGTGAGAGGGACGTTTGTCAGCCTGATAACTGGGGAAGGCGTGGATGGATTGTTTTGATATCTGGTATGTGGGTAGGATTAGACATGACGAAGGAATGGTAGGAATTGCGTTACGGCAGGGCGCTCTAGCGGAGTGTTATTGTACTGCAGCAGAACTTCCGGTTTTGATATTTTTTTTCGGGACTTGTTTGGGTGGTGATTTTTAAGTGGTAAGTAGCTGTGTAAATGAATAGTAAGGTGTGTAAGTTTTGGCCACTTAGGGGTTTTGCTGGGGCGGTGAAAGTCATTCTTGTGTTAGGTTTTGAGAAGGAATTATGGAAGCAGGGGTCGATGGATCGGAATGACTGTAGGTATGCAGATAGCTTACGTAGTGATGTACATAATTGTATGATTGTTATGCAAATTAGGAGGTAATTAGCAGAATGCAGTAGGTATGTTTGGAAACCATTGTATGGTGCGTGTCTGTGAACAGAAAAGCTCGCGAACGCCCAGACAGATTGATCTGATACTTGGTATGTGGGTAGTTCTTGAGAAGGAGAAGAAACGTACGTGGCGTTTTTTCGTTTAGTGGCTTTTGACGGTTTTGCCGGGGATGTTTGTATTTGGAAAATAGGTCCGGCAGTGAACCAGTGTGGCTATATTTGGGTGTAATGGTGTAACGGTTCTATATTTATGTGATTACGTCATGCCAGCGTGGGCTGCAGTTGTGCATGGACCTACCCGACCCCACAGGAAGTGACCCCCAAGGTCATAGTTGCGACAGACGTTTGTATCGAAGACTACAAGAAAATGGTTTATAGGGATAGTACATTATACATGATGGGGTGTACATGTATCCCATAAGATTTGATAATCTGTAGACCAAGAATAAGGGTAATGATGATATTGTATACAGGGGCGTATATCATACGTTTTAAAAGGGTCTATACACGTAACAGTTACTACCGGTACAATACATTGCTGGACAAAGTTACGTAAAGTTTATGCACGAAGTGGAGCAGGGTTAAGTGTTTTTCACAGTAACTTGTAGTCATTGATATGATTGTTTATAGGGACTGTGCATTAGACATATGGGATACACAATGTAGTGGACTGCATTGTGAAACAAAGAATGTTACATCATCATTGTTGCAAGCAACAAGTCGGCAATAATGATCTCTACCGCAGGAGTCGTATATTATACGTAAAGGGGGTTGTACAAAAAACTATTATTACTTTGTGGAAAGGTCCATGCAATGTATCAAGTCGTCCATATTTGTTTTATCTCGATAGTCCATTATACACATT
>NW_023365795.1:25127-29861 GCF_000003815.2 Branchiostoma floridae
GCAGCAATGTGCATATTTAATATCTATAAATATCTTTTTTTCAGTTACAAATGTAATACATGTACGTTTGACTGTCCTGTTATGAAATGCTGTGGATTAATTAATTGTGCAAACTAGCCCCTGGTTTGCATTGATAGAACTTGATTATAGAATTAGAAGGCATCCCCCAAGTTATCTAGAGATCAAAAATCATGACGATCCGTCAACCCTTCCCGTGTTATTACCCTCCAAAGGGATGATGCAATTGCGCACGCGCGTAAGACTTGGTGTAAATTCCGGGAATTTTTACAAAGGCCACAGCAAGTAAATTTTATGGATGACATCCTCTGCAGACTGCAAAAATAGTGCGATAGGGGGAAAAAAAACAAGATAGGTGAAAAAAAACAAGACAGCTACATTTTCAAAAATAGGCACCATAAAGTTCTGATGACTGCTGTAAAAAGAATTAAAGGGTCAAAACATGGCATCAGAGCCAACAAGGCATTCATTCCTGTTTTTAAGACATGCACTGGTATGGTAAAAGTGACACTAGTGTCGTAGACTGGCATCATCAACAAATTTGGTAAGCACACTCATAGCTTCCATATATCCAATAAATTTTATTTCTACAACTACAGTCCTGGGTACCTCGCAAGTGTCACTTGTACAAGTACAATCATTAGGCTACAACACAACATATTTGCTAATTATGGTACTTTATCGTCATGTTGACGGTCCCTGCAGAAGAAAAAATTCTTGTTTTTTTTCTGAAATCAGGCGAAATTTAATGCACTCCAATGTCATCCATAAAATTTACTTGCTGTGGCCCAATCGGACATACTAGTACACTACTCAGTTAGGCTAGTATTTCTCTCTTTGTTAGTTACATGTGTCTTATGTTTGAGTATCTGCTAATATGAAATGAAGTAGGCTTATAAACTGTCCTCATTACCTATGCAAATTAGCCCCTAATTTGTATGATAAAATTTTATTATGTAAGGCATCTCCAGAGCTATCTCACTCATTCACTCGCTCACAGTCCATGACAAAAACTATCTGCATTCCAAATACCATGACAATCTGTGAACCAAATTATTCCACTCCAAAGCAACTATATAGGCTCGGAAAAAATCCTGTAGAATTCCGGACAATTTTGCCAATCGGACGTATCATATACTGTTAGGCTAGCCCCTGAGATGTCTATAAAAAAAACACCCTCAAACCACCACACCCTCACCCATTTCACGAAGGTTGAGTTCTGCGAACGCTTGTTACATGCTTGAAAAAAGCATGTACTGTTTCTGGTAGGGATCTTTGTGATTCCGGACCTATATCTTTAGAACCTCTGGATGGATTGCGATCACGTTTGCTATGGGGATAGATATTGTGAGCCATTGTGCTATAGCGCACATTAGAACTTTGCTGCAGTTTTGTGGTTCGTTTTCAAAAGATATATTTACACCCCTTTTTTTGGCAGGAGTAAAGTGGTCCTATGGTTGACCTGGAAAATGAGGTCAGTTTGTTTAGGCTGGATGCAGCACACCCGCACCAGCTGAGTGCAATTAGTGTTTAGTTTCAGTGTCCTGCAGTCATTATGGTACCTTCTACACCTCCTAGCATCTCCTTCAAAAGTGATACATTCATCAGGTTGTATGCAATGTACATCTGCAAAAGTGAATGTTACCTCCATAAATAAATGGAGGTCCTGTTTTTGGTTTTTCATTGATGTTTTGGGGTATACATGTACATCAGTTTGTTGCAGGTTTGTGGTTGTTAATAAAAATGAAATGGTTAGGTCACTAAGAAGGCGTAGTTTTGGATCTCACCGTTTACCATAGGTACATTATATAAGAACAATAATGGAATAATTTTGCCAAACGTCAAATCATATCACCCCACAACACACCATATGCATCATCACAAAACAAAATATTTCAAGCAGGTTTGACTTTTCAGACTCTTGTTGGTTACTGTAATCGGTGCTTAGCTATAAACGCGAATAACTCGCCAACAACAAGAGCTATTAAAAAACGGATTGCAGTGTTCAACTCCCCACAAAGAGACCTTTCCAATGATACCATAGTTTGCCTATGTCGGACACTTTTGAAAAATCCACATTTTTGGTCGCGGTTAGGGGGACTTAGCTATTAACGCGAATAACTCGCCAACAACAAGAGCTATTAAAAAACGGATTGCAGTGTTCAACTCCCTACAAAGAGACCTTTCCAATGATACCATAGTTTGCCTATTTCAGACACTTTTGAAAAATCCACATTTTTGGTCGCGGTTAAGGGGACTTAGCTATAAACGCGAATAACTCGCCAACAACAAGAGCTATTAAAAAACGGATTGCAGTGTTCAACTCCCTACAAAGAGACATTTCCAATGATACCATAGTAGGTTTTCAAGCAGGTTTGACTTTTCAGACTCTTGTTGGTTACTGTAATCGGTGCTTAGCTATAAACGCGAATAACTCGCCAACAACAAGAGCTATTAAAAAACGGATTGCAAAGAGACCTTTCCAAAGATACCATAGTTTGCCTATGTCGGACACTTTTGAAAAATCCACATTTTTGGTTACTGTAATTGGTGCTTAGCTATAAACGCGAATAACTCGACAACAATAAGAGCTGTTAAAAACCGGATTTCAGTGTTCAACTCCCCACAAAGAGACCTTTCCAATGATATCATAGTTTGCCTATTTCGGACACTTTTGAAAAATCCACATTTTTCCTCGCGGTTAAGGGGACTTAGCTATAAACGCGAATAATTCGCCAACAACAAGAGCTATTAAAAAACGGATTGCAGTGTTCACCTCCCTACAAAGAGACATTTCCAATGATACCATAGTTTGCCTATGTCGGACACTTTTGAAAAATCCACATTTTTGGTTACTGTAATCGGTGCTAAGCTATAAACGCGAATAATTCGCCAACAACAAGAGCTATTAAAAACGGATTGCAGTGTTCAACTCCCCACAAAGAGACCTTTCCAATGATACCATAGTTTGCCTATGTCGGACACTTTTGAAAAATCCACAGTTTTGGTTACTGTAATCGGTGCTTAGCTATAAACGCGAATAACTCGCCAACAACAAGAGCTATTAAAAAACGGATTGCAGTGTTCAACTCCCCACAAAGAGACCTTTCCAATGATACCATAGTTTGCCTATTTCGGACACTTTTGAAAAATCCACATTTTTGGTCGCGGTTAGGGGGACTTAGCTATAAACGCGAATAACTCGCCAACAATACGAGCTATTAAAAAACGGATTACAGTGTTCAACTCCCCACAAAGAGACCTTTCCAATGATACCATAGTTTGCCTATTTCGGACACTTTTGAAAAATCCACATTTTTGGTTACTGTAATCGGTGCTTAGCTATCAACGCGAATAACTCGCCAACAACAAGAGCTATTAAAAAACGGATTGCAGTGTTCAACTCCCCACAAAGAGACCTTTCCAATGATACCATAGTTTGCCTATTTCGGACACTTTTGGAAAATCCACATTTTTGGTTACTGTAATCGGTGCTTAGCTATAAACGCGAATAACTCGCCAACAACAAGAGCTATTAAAAAACGGATTACAGTGTTCAACTCCCCACAAAGAGACCTTTCCAATGATACCATAGTTTGCCTATTTCGGACACTTTTGAAAAATACACATTTTTGGTAACTGTAATCGGTGCTTAGCTATAAACGCGAATAACTCGCCAACAACAAGAGCTATTAAAAAACGGATTGCAGTGTTCAACTCCCCACAAAGAGACCTTTCCAATGATACCATAGTTTGCCTATTTCGGACACTTTTGAAAAATACACATTTTTGGTAACTGTAATCGGTGCTTAGCTATAAACGTGAATAACTCGCCAACAACAAGAGCTATTAAAAAACGGATTGCAGTGTTCAACTCCCCACAAAGAGACCTTTCAAATGATACCATAGTTTGCCTATTTCGGACACTTTTGAAAATTCCAGATTTTTGGTCGCGGTTAGGGGGACTTAGCTATAAACGCGAATAACTCGCCAACAACAAGAGCTATTAAAAAACGGATTGCAGTGTTCAACTGCCCACAAAGAGACCTTTCCAATGGTACCATAGTTTGCCTATTTCGGACCCTTTTGAAAAATCCACATTTTTGGTCGCGGTTAGGGGGACTTAGCTATAAACGCGAATAACTCGCCAACAATACGAGCTATTAAAAAACGGATTACAGTGTTCAACTCCCCACAAAGAGACCTTTCCAATGATACCATAGTTTGCCTATTTCGGACACTTTTGAAAAATCCACATTTTTGGTTACTGTAATCGGTGCTTAGCTATCAACGCGAATAACTCGCCAACAACAAGAGCTATTAAAAAACGGATTGCAGTGTTCAACTCCCCACAAAGAGACCTTTCCAATGATACCATAGTTTGCCTATTTCGGACACTTTTGGAAAATCCACATTTTTGGTTACTGTAATCGGTGCTTAGCTATAAACGCGAATAACTCGCCAACAACAAGAGCTATTAAAAAACGGATTACAGTGTTCAACTCCCCACAAAGAGACCTTTCCAATGATACCATAGTTTGCCTATTTCGGACACTTTTGAAAAATACACATTTTTGGTAACTGTAATCGGTGCTTAGCTATAAACGTGAATAACTCGCCAACAACAAGAGCTATTAAAAAACGGATTGCAAAGAGACCTTTCCAAAGATACCATAGTTTGCCTATGTCGGACACTTTTGAAAAATCCACATTTTT
>NW_023365795.1:30230-34311 GCF_000003815.2 Branchiostoma floridae
AGGCTTGAGACAGAGAGAGGGTCCCGACCGACAGCTCCCGTGCGTGTCAACGGCATGACTGTGTCCTGTGTGTGCTTTCCGATCCTGTAGTTAAGACGTTCCTCGTGCAGCATTCAAAGAACCTGGGGCCACAACACCGGCCCCCTTACACTTAGCTATAAACGTGAATAACTCGCCAACAACAAGAGCTATTAAAAAACGGATTGCAGTGTTCAACTCCCCACAAAGAGACCTTTCCAAAGATACCATAGTTTGCCTATGTCGGACACTTTTGAAAAATCCACATTTTTGGTTACTGTAATCGGTGCTTAGCTATAAACGCGAATAACTCGCCAACAATAAGAGATATCCGAAAACGGATTGCAGTGTTCGACTCGCCACCAAGAGACCTTTCCAATGATACCATAGTTTGCCTATATATTTCGGACACTTTTCAAAAATCCACATTTTGGGTTACTGTTATCGATGCTTAGCTTTAAACGGGAATAACTCGGCAACAACAAGAGATATCCGGTTAGATGGTTTTACGCAATAAGGGAGAACACAGTTTTCGACCTTTTGTAATTTCTATAGTTAAGGCCAGAAGTTGACAGGCTTTGACACGGAAAAAATAGTGCATTTTAGGAATACCAAAAATGGATATGTTTGAGTTCAGGGTAGAAGCCACAAAATATTGAAGAAAACGGATTGCACGGTGTCTGTGTCACGCCTTCTCACGCTGCCATGCGGAGGTCAAATAACTGCAGCCAGCTCACACTAGAAATATGGGGCGCATTGATATACGGAATAGAAAACTTCCAGAATCCAAATAGTACAGTCTCAGAGTCGACACCTTCCATGACCACACAGCACAGGTTATATCTTGCTGCCTCTCAAACAATGCTTTGTACCTCTCCTTCTCCGCGTCATGGACCCCGGGGGTCGCGCATAAATACTGTGTTCTGCTACCAAAAAACTTTTCATTACGAGGAGACATTACAGCCTGGTATTCAGCAGCGTAGGTCAACAATTGCTAAAGAAGAAAAAAGCACTCTGGTGGCGATTCACAAGTGAAAAATCGCACGACGCTGGAAACATTTTGATTAAACATTAAACATTACGATACAGATAAATTTTTAAAAAACCTGTCAAAACCAAGATTTCCTTGTTCTTTTGGACGCAGGACGATGTCTAATTTTACCGCCTACGATTTACCTACAACTTACCCAAAACTTACAGTATGCTATCGTAGGTATAACCGTTAACGTTTACCGCCCGATATATGTGGTTGGGGCGTTTGCCAGATTTGATACAGACATTAGGCATGGAGAAATTAGACTGCTCTCATTGATGAGAAACTTATAAAACTGCAGATGGGTATTATTACTCTCCAAGAAACAAGTTGCCGAAAATGGGCGTTTGAGAGAAGAAAATTTCACCTTCTACTGTAAGGGACTGAAAATCAGTCAGCCCAGGTGGCAATTGACGTAACGTTGTTTTTGCTGGCTGTTAAATAGAGGTCACAGGGTTATGTTATTGACCCCCCTCCCCTCTGACGACGCAGTTCAAGCTTCCTTCACCGGCCTCTCGGGCCAATGCTAAAAACCGACAGTGCAAAATTTTGACGCCAACTGTGACCAGAACTTCCAAAAACTCAACCTTTAGTGATAAATTTGAATATCATTGTAGCAACAGATTCTGAGTACAGTAGCAATACTGTACAATGTACATTACATTAATGTACAATGTACATTACATGTACATTACTGTACAATGTACATTGTATGTTTAACATGTGAATAGGCAATCAGATTTTCATATACAGGAATATGTATAACTGTACTTACCATATTTGAAGCTTGATTTTCTTCCCATGTAATTCAACTGTCTTGATTTTGACATCAATGCCTGGAAGGAATCAACACAAGAAAAACTTTGTAAATCTTAAGTCATAAATTCATGAGAAAATGAGTGTGGGGCAGCTGTTATTCATATACTATGGTTTTATACAGGTGTGTAAAAAGCCATTCACAAGAAGGAACTGTAACTTTAGATTGATACAGTAAGCATGCATGTTAAAATATGCATGCTCATACATGTATGATAAATGCTGGAAAAAATTTACCAATATGTCTTCTTCTCCCTTGGCTACTACATATATTTTTGTATAACGTTACATCATTTTTTTGTGTCCCACTCTAAATATTGTATCATCTTTTAGAAAAGCAATGTACCAAATGTTCATTGTATGTGTATCATTCTGACTAGTCTGAGTGAACTTTATAACAGTTGCATGTCAATTAAAAACAGTCAGTGCTTACATGTTGTACTATAACACCTCACATTCAACTTATAGGGAATACTTTTACTTCAAAATCAGCAAACCATAATTTGTTGTGCCTAATCTAATGTAAGCTTCACTCAGCCACAAGCTGATCTGACTCCCTAACTGAGCAGTACTAACAACATGTATCATTTGTGAACAGGACTTACAATGTACTGTTTTCACCCACATCTGTGTGTTTTATGTAAGGCCACAGGTAGTAAATTTCACGGATGCTCATTAATTTTAACCTGATTTCAGAGAAAAAAAGAAGAATTTTTTCCACTTGGTTAGATAGACCAAAATGGCCAAACATGTTGTGTTGTAGCCTATTTGATTATACTTGTAGAAGTTCTAGTAATTTTCAATCTTTGTTTCAGTTAATACTGCTACAAAATATCATTATATTGTTTACACTCACGCTATTTAGATAGAAATCACACATCTCTGCTGTATCTATGAACAATTTAAATGTGGAATAATCTGGTAGTGAGTTTTAATCTGTATTCATGCAAACATATTTACTGTTATGAACCCACTGTGAACCATGTGATCATTCCTTATGAAACCCCCCTATTTTTGAAGTAGACTAGTCCTGTGAGGCGGTGACCTCATTCTGGTGCTAGAATCCTGGAGACAAGCCATTAAAGTATGTAGCTCCTCAAAATGCCCAGTGTGCGGCCAGTTATTTACAATTCATCAATAGCCTTACCATCGGCTCATAACATTTACAAAGAAGCAAGTCTCATAACAAACTTGGTGCAAGGCAGCCAATTTATGGCTACTATTTTACCTAACTAGATGGACCCCTGTTTCCCTATAATAGGATCAGGGTACGGAAGGTGTCCATGCTTTTTATAACCAAAACACAAAAAACAGATTCCAGCTAATTACACAGTCTGCCTGAGACAAAAGCAAATAGAAACAGGTGTCAGGTTACAATGTAGATCAGAGTGGTTGAGATTAACATGATTTGAAGGTGGGGACACGCTTTATCAATTCCACAGTATGCATCCTCCTATTGCTCATTGTGTACATTCATACTAATCAAAGTCATACAAAGCAACAGCTGCTTCAAGGTCGGAAAAATTTGGCTGGAATACGTTTTCTTCCGATCATGAAGACAAATTAATCTATTTCCACTTACTAACTACTTACTAAACACTTAACTAAAACAAATAAAAATTGATTTGATTTCTGAATCATAAATGTGACTTTGGAATTAGAGATATACATTTGAAATTAGAGAAACGTTACGATTTTTCCTTTCTACATCTGCTTTGAGTTGGACATTACCTATGGGAGCCGCAAGGAGCGCAACTAAATCAGACCATTTTAGAACTACGCGCGTATAACTATAACCAGTCACGCACGCTTCTCCAATTAATTTGCATATACCATTAGAGCCGTACGCGTGTAGTAACAACACATCTAACTCTCTCGCTCTTATATTATAACAGAACTGGTCATTTTTCAGCATATCGTAACATAACATTGGTGTTAACAACGTTACTACTTTTACACCCCGTTCATACTAGGATTCGCGTATCCGGATATATCCTGATTCGTGGTGAATCCGAATTCGCGAACCCTGGTATGAACGGTCCGAATCCGGATCTTTATGGGATATATCCGGATACGCCGATCCACATCTGGAGGTGGATTTATCCGGATTCGCTGCGGGGTGACCATAGGCGGTAGGCCATCGAGTTTTTGTTGAAATCAGTATTAGTTTGCTGTAATAAAAATCCTACTCTAATGAACTCAAAGTGTGTAGTC
>NW_023365795.1:34411-37514 GCF_000003815.2 Branchiostoma floridae
TGTACTCGGTCATGAAACATCCCGAGAATCGTCATACACTTACACACACCGTGCACTCGGTCCACGAAAAGATTCCCGAGAATCGTACACTTACACACACTGTGTACTTGGTCCACGGAAAGATTCCCGAGAATCGTACATTTACACCAAATAACCTCCTTGATTTACACACACTGTGTACTTGGTCCACGAAAAGATTCCCGAGAATCGTACACTTACACACACTGTGTACTCGTCCACGGAAAGATTCCCGAGAATCGTACATTTACACACACTGTGTACTTGGTCCACGGATAGATTCCCGAGAATCGTACACTTAGCGGTTACACGAACTGCCGATTCCAAAGAATCGAACAGTTGCCGAAATCACCCGAAGTTTGCCGAACACCGACTTCCGAACGCTTTGGTGTTAGGAACAATAATGAATAGGTAGGGAACGCCGTTTCAAAAGCCCTTGTTTTCGGCGAAAGGCCGCAATGAAATAAAACGCGTCGATACTACTTATTATCTGGGTGTTACTTACTAGCTATGTGAGATTACTTGGGACACAACACCTAATAATAAAGAAGATATGCAACATTTTGTAAAGTCCGATTTCCGGGGAACAGCGTTACTAGCAGTACCATATCTGGCCGCTAGAGTCGCTGCTGCACAAGACTATTACATCATTGCTAGCCAATCAGAGAGACGCGAGACTCAGATTTCCCGCCAAAGTTTCAGTGAACCAAGTACACACCGCGTGTTTTATAGTGTAATAGTGTAGTGTATGATTCTCGGGAATCTTTTAGTGGACTGAGTACACAGTGATGTCAATGATTCTCGGAATTCTTTCAGAGAAAGTGTGTCAATGTATGATTCTGGGGACTATTTGAGAGGACCGAGTACACTGAGTGTGTGGAAGTCAGTGTATGATTCTCAGGAATCTCTGTGGAAAGAGTACACACTGTTTGAGTTCATAAAGTCTGATTTTAGTACGACAAAGTACATGTAATACTGATTTCAACAAATACTCGATGGCCTATCGCCTTTGGTCAAACCAGCCACGTTGAAAACTATTCTCATGTAAAAGCCGAGAAGTCCCAGATCCACCATAGAACCGTGGTTCTAACTCACTTTTCCTGCTGGTCACCCCTATAAGCCTATAGATCGTTTTCACAGAACATTCGAAAACCGTTCGATCACTCGTGGGCGCCATGTTGGATGATAACCTGTATGACTAGAACACAGAACGGCACCAGCAAAGTTACTTGCGGGTTCAAGTGTGCTGTTTTGTCTCCATTCTGTGAATCATTAAGTGATGTAGCCAAGGTTGCAACAATCAGGACAAAGTTGCAATGATACGTCTTGATCTATATACTTTTAAAAATGGCACTTTTTTTCAACGATATAATGCTGGTGCCGATCACGAGGATTTACTTTTGCGGTAGCGGGAAATGGAGTGTTCGCGGTGGTTTAGAGTTCGCGGTGAAGCGGCCTCGCAAAAAAACGCGATCTTTCACTGTACCTGGCCCGCTACCCTGGGTGATATCCTTTCACTGACAGGCGGCGTGCAGAGGACTAGCTACCAATCCCCACCGCATGCGCGCACGAGATGGCCCTCACTGTCCACTTGCCTAGTAACAAGGGGCAAGATTTAGCGCTTCCCCGACCCTAACTCCGTGAGGCAAGCGGATAGTGGGGGCAGCGGGATAGTGGTATTAAATAAGTTCGTGAGCGCGTCTTTTTTCCGTATTTTGGCTTTGTCAACATGTGTATTAGAAAGGTCTGTTTAAAAAATTACAATTCAGTTGATCAAGTAACGTTAAACATACGAATCAGGGCTGCTAGCGCTGACGTTATTGCGACAGACTGTAACGTTGCACTGAAAATTCAAATTCTGAGAATGGTTAGCACAATGTCATGTTTAGTCAGATGCCAAATTGCGTTTACACGGTTTTGTGCCCGTCGCGGCATGGAGGTGACAGAACTCGACCAGACTTGTAGAAACTTCCCTCGCTACAAGCGCAAAGCTCGCTGGAAGACACGCCACACTTCGATTCAATACTAAAATCGTGCGAGATACGGAAGGGGCTGTCAAAGTTTTGTGTAAGGGTGCCGTCACACGTGCGTATATCTGTTGTACATGTAGACCTTACGAAAGTCTCTGCGCTTTTGTCGTGTCTCAATAAAGAATCTTAAGAATCTTTATCAAAGTTCGTATGAGGTCCCCATGGAATGTTTGTCTCTATTAGGCTTCACATATCTCACTGGTAAAAAGCAGAAATTAAACAAATGTAGACACTCAGATAACATGCTAGCTAGAGAAGTTAGTTGGCAGAGGGAGTATGGCCTGCGACCTAACTAACTCCTCTGGCATGTTATCTGTATATATATGTCCAATTTTATTTTCCCAGCGACCTGTGGAGCACGGTGGGGCTAAGAGTTTCATACGAACCTCATACGGACTTGAATGTATACGCATGTGTGACCGCATCCTTCAGGTGCAATCACACGAGCGTATATATCAAGTCAATATGAGGTCCGTATTGACATTTTTCTTCATATATGATCATACCAGTCGTATGCACAATAAACACCTCACCTCATACTTTTAGGTAAGCGTACTGGGCCGTGCTGAGCGTAAAACTGACACAACGATTGATATGCACGTGAGGGGTGTATTGTGCCGTTAACACGTGTAAGTTGGGCATTGACATGTTTTGTCTTGCCTTAGGTAAAGTTTGCGACTGAAGAAATTTTTGTTTTGTTCTACCAGCTACAAAATCGTGGGTAAAAAAAAGTTTGAATTTCGTTCCTCGTGAACAAGCCAAACAATTTTTAATCCTCGCTTGATTATCGACAGAACATTGGGGGCAGTACTGGTGAAAATATCATTCACAGCTCAGGACGCGATGTGCCGTGTTTTATGAAGAAGAAATAGAACAAGCTTGCTGACATTTTCGTGTAACATGGTATACGTCCCAAAAAATAAAAAATAAAGCATGCACAAACTCCGCGGCAGGGCTACTGTTGGTGGGCTGGTAGGAGAGTGGTTTAATAAAGTTATTGAAAAGTGGACGGACTGTAGGTAATGTTGTTGAATAGAAACGGCGAGTAGGCCGTA
>NW_023365795.1:44745-113913 GCF_000003815.2 Branchiostoma floridae
ACGATGCCATCTATCTTTGCCGCTTACTTCTAGAGTTTTTGTCCATTCTCACTACAGCCAGGTTTTTGTCTGTAAAGGTTACCAGTGTGACATAATTAGGAAATTTTAACCTACGTATGTTATAAACCGTAAAAATGTTAGCTAAAATGCACGACCTTGTGTCTTCACAATAATGAAAGCCGATATCGTCACTGTCTCGTGATCTCTCGTGTCCGGACATGACCCCGCTTGCACTGAGGAGCTTTCGTACTGTGACCAACACTTCGATTAGAAAGATAAAAAAATGTTAAGAACCAACAGCGAGTACACTAATAATCGCAGTAAATGGCTTGGATGTCCGTATTAGTATTAAACTGGTGCTTTAGGTTGAAAAATTGTACTAATAAATGTGCAAGCAAGGTCGCTGCAAGTTATGCAAACGTGACGGTGGGGAGGGGTGCATGTAGAATGTGCATTGAAGTGTATTGCGCTTTAAAGCTGTATTTTTTGTTTAAGTGTTGATATTTGCTTTAATGTTTCTTCCTTTTTTTTTTAAGGTGCCGGAGTTCAACATGAGGCTGTGTGCAGTGGCCGGCTGCGGTAATGGAACATATCAACCAAGGCGGTTTCAACCTTCTTGTATCAACTTTAAAAAAAGGAAGTCAGGGACATGTCCAAATAAAAACATGGAACAAAAAAAGGATTTTGATGATGCAACTGTCCCCAACCTTTCCAGCTATGCATTTCCCACTGACAAGGAAGACCCATGGTCGGACAAAACTGTTCTTGCTCACAGATTGCCAACACTTGGGTTCGCTTCCTGTCTGTTACACTACAACCACTGATAGTATGGCCAAGTAGAGCTGCAATTTCCAAGACCTTGCCACCACAGTTCAAGAAACAATGTAGTAGAATAAGATGCATAATTGATTGTACAGAAATATTTATTGAGAGACCTAGATCTTTAGACTTACAAGCCTCCACATGGTATGACTATAAAAATACAATACTTTAAAGCTGCTTGTAGGGATCACACCAAATGGGCACATCTCCTTTCTTTCAAAGACGTATGGCGGAAGAGCCTCTGATGTGTTCATTACCTGGGACTGTGGCTTTTTAGATTTGGTTGATCCAAATGACGTTATAAAAATAATGGCAGATAGGGGATTTCCAATCCAGGAGGACCTGATGCTGCTGAATGCAACACTAGAAATACCACCAGCAGCATAGGGGAGGCGACACATGACAAGAGACAAAGTAAAGAAAACAAAAACTGTTGCAAACTTGAGGATCCGCGTAGAGCGTGCTAACAATCGACTGAAGGACTTCAAAATCCTGGAGGGTACATTTCCCATAACACTCATGTCAGCAGTAGATGACATTATCAAGGTCTGTGCTGCATTGGTTCGGAACCTGCAGCCAGACTTGGTCAAATAAACAGTTGGCATACAAGCCATTCAAGTTGGCAGAGATAAACTGTATTGAATTGCTGGCAGCTGAGTGCCAGTGACTTTTTTAATGATCCTTTACTGATTATGTTGTGATAGCAGGAAACTGTGACCGATGATAATAATGACAATGCAATGAAGATGTAATAGATAAAAGTGGATCCTTTCTGTAACATGTCCTCAAATGTATTCTCAAACATTTTTCATACATTAAGTTGTGAGTTCTGTACATTTATGCTGCCATACTGGTGGTGATGTAGGAACATATTTTTTGGAATAAAATCAACGGGATCTTACTTTTGCCTTTGTTCATGAAGTGGCTTGTGTAATGGGAAATGATTTATCGAACAGACAAAATAACAAACTAGCAGTAGGAGCTCACAATAATTATGTTTTCCCGATATGGATAAAATTGCTCTTGCTGGTGTCTTCTTTTCATTTCTTTTTCTACTGTCAGGAACCAATCAGAGCTTATAACTGCCATGAACCAATCAATTTTAGAACTGCATTAGCAAATTAGCAGTATAACTATGAAGAACCGTCCTGTGTCTTAGCTCTTCATGTGTATAAACTTCCGCCTCCTCATCCATTACGGCCGGAACGAAAATGAAAAAAAAAAAACTCCACTTACTTCATATACTGTCAGTAAAATACAAACACACGTCTTTAATACACCAGACTTCAAAAACTTAAAATCATCTTTATTCTTAACTGACAGTTCTAGAATCTTCTTTAGAACAGGTGTACGTTCGTACCTGTCAGGTGGGAACACCTGCGGCGCCGCACGGCGCGGCGCGGAGCGCCATCTCCTTAAACAAACGCTGACACTACACACGCGTGACGCAACACTGGGTTGGCAAGTTATCTCCCAAAATGGCGGATTTTACCCGTCATGCATTTCGCGCCGGTAATTGCGAATAGGCTTATTGGTAACGCTCTTGCCGGGTAGCATTTCCTACCCAGTCATTTATAGATATATGTAGTTAGTGAAGTTAGCCCTCTAGGCGATTCATCGGTTCGAGCAGGGCTTCGCGAACGCGTTCGAGCAAACTGCGAAACTGTTCTACTCCCGTCGGCCTTTGCGTGAACTATCCCGTGATCTAAATTTAGAACGACGCAGCAAACGGAGCTCGGCGTACACAGTGCGTCTTTCAAGCTAAGCATCTTGTTTACTATTTGATTTAATGGACTGAGTACACAGTATGGTATTAATGTATACAGTGTGTGTTGAGTACATACGTACAAAGATAGCAACAGCGATTTCAACAAAAACTCGATGGCCTATCGCCCATGGGTGAACCCTGGTATGAACGCAATAGGATTCACGTATCCGGATTCGCTGTCGGATCTGACGTCAAACTTAACTCTTAAGTAGCGTTTGCTTTAGTGTAGCATGGTAAGGATGAGGCAACGGGCTGCGTCGCAGGTGGCAGGGTACGAACACCTGTTCTAAACAACATTCTAGAACGGTCAGTTAAAGAATAAAGATCATTTTAAAGTTTCGAGTAGGTCGTGAAGACGTGTACTTGTAGCCGTGCAAACACTCCGTCATTTTGGTTGCATTCCCTTCTTCCAAGTGCACGACGCAGCCCGTTGCCTCACCCTTACCATCATACACCAATGCAAACGATACTTAAGAGTTACGTTTGACGTCACCAAACAGTATCAGATGATGTAATTAGGATAGATCCGGATCTGATTTTGGACACGAATAATCATATCCGGATTCGTCTAACCCTGGTATGAACGCAAATGGATATATCCGGATTCACGCCGTACCCGGATATATCCGGATACGCGAATCCTAGTATGAACGGGGCCTTAGACTTCTTTTAAAACGAATGCTTATGATATCTAGAACCAAAAGTGTAAATGACATGCTAGATCCAATATGCTGACTTATTCATACCTATAGATATTCATATATGTCTATTTCGTTGTACAGTAAGTAGTTGTTATACATATAGACCTTACGAAAGTCGCTGTACTTTTGTCGTGTCAATAAAGATTTCTATAAAAACGTGAGCGCGAAGTTCTGGACTTCACAAACCGACGTCAGTTCTATAGAACATCACGTAAACAAACACGTTGCTCTATCGGAAACATTCGAACGACAGCGGAAGCCAGATGTGCTCAAAGTGTGTTTTCATCGCGTACCGTTCGTGACACCAGAGTTACAAGGTCAGTCGTGAGTCCGCACAAATGGTAGGATACGAGAGAAACGACCTTAGCGACGTTTACGATTCTCAGTTACAATTGATACAGCAGATTTAAACAACAGTTTCTACGTTACAGATCAAAAGATAACGACCGTATTTAACGTTAATGTAATAGTTTCGGCAGTGTTGTAACATCGACCATTTCCATTGAGTGTTATACGTAAATGCTAATCTGTACGTAGATCTACCGATGGCAAGGTAGTATCCATGGGTCGAAACAGTATCCAACAGGCCGCCGGTGGAAGGGTTGGATACTGTTTTGAGCCGTTTATATACTGTCTTGACGTCGGGAGGTCTGCTCTGAAATTATGTAAATGTCAATATAATCTTCCATTCCACCATCTTGAAGATTATCCAAACTGCGCTTCGAATGTATGTCTTCAGGTTCATTCTACTCAGTTTAGCTAGCATAAAAAAAATTATATGTATATTTTCTACAACACCAGAGCCCATGACGTGACGTCAAAAAAGATGCGGTACTCTATGAGTATGACGCCATGTATGGCCATGGCAACAGCGTTGGTTGTGGCGATGTTATGTTGCCAAGCAGCGGCCTTCCACGCACAACACAAGGTAAACACACTTATTTGTTTCTCCATGAAAATCGTAAAAACATTCACACTTTTCAACACTGACAACAGTTTTCAGCAGTTTTGGAAGAGAGATTTAATTCTCTCTACCATTATCAATAAACGAATGAATGAATACAAATTTTTCAGGGTACGGATAGATTCCGCCCCAACCCCCATTCTGATGACGATTATTCTGACTGGGAAGGCGGCGATGATGAGGAAGAGTCGTCAGAAGAGGTACTGTTGTCGTCCTTCAATGAAGTTATCAGAAGATGTTCGTAAATTTAATCATCACAGAAATGTTCAGAATTCAGTATTGCTGTAGATTTCGTATCAGAAACTAGTAGTAGAGCTGTTAGCTTCAAGGATAGATTATGTTTTGACCGTGTTTTGTGTAAGTTTCATACGATGATGAAACTACGAATGAATTTTCATATTCCAACATCTTGGTAGTTCTTGTACCAAAGGCTCCAAAATTCTAGACTGCCTAGCGACTTAGTTTATAACTATAAGTGCACTTGTTTGTGACTTTCTTTGGGAATACCATATGCATGGTTTTGCGTGATTATGTATCACCTTTTCTCCTGACGTTTACATCACAGGAGGGTGACTACTACCCTGACTGGCGCACGGCGTCCGACCAAGAGCCCGTCTGGGTGGCACAGAACCCGGGGGCTGCAGCTGCCAGCGCGAAAAAAGAGACACCGCCTAAGGCTGCAGCTTCTAAAGCAACCCCGGCACCTCACCCTGGGGCTCCCCCGCGCCCTGGGGCTCCCCCGCCCCCAGGGGCTCCCCCACCCCCAGGGGGAACCCCACCACCCCCTCAGGTAATCTGGATTAGTTCATACCTTTGTCAAGTGCATTCTAGAGGTCGATAGGACACTACACAAATTCATTTGTGGCTAAAAGTGAAACATCTTGATTATCTCTATTTCCACTGAACGTAGGGTGCAGAAAAGGCAGGAAAAACAAAGGGCGGTAAGAACACTACGGGTCCGGCGGTCCCCCCGTCTTCGGACCAACCTATTCTTCCCGTTCCTATCCTGGGCAGCCCCATCCTGGGTCCAGAGGTACCCGACATCCCTCCAAACGGGGGACAGGCGCCTTGGCTACCGAGCAAGACTGGCCAAGCTCCCGGTGGCAAAACAGACGGTACCCGGGGTTCACTAGGGCCTGCTGAGTCAAACCCACCCAGTTCCTTTAAGGATGTTAAAGAACTCCTTAAGACTTTAAGACAAGTGATGGCAGCGAAGAAAAGACCAAAGCCTTTCGATCACGGGCCAGGTGATTTGCCTGAAGATGAAGCCGAAGGAGAAGAGCTAAGCCTGTCCACTGACAGTGATGAAGGGACATCTTGTGGAAATACACTGAATAGCAAGGTAAATATTCGTCCGGTTGTTAGACACCATTTGTACCCTCCCCAAACAAACATTATTTTAGACCATATTTAGTCTCTATAATCGGCTATATTTCAATCATTCTGAAATGTATTTGAAGCTTCGAAATAAAACAACTAATTATATATATAATGTTAATTTTTTTTTACGTTTCATAATCGCGAGAGAGCTTCATAACTTCAAAATATTTTGTTGCCCGCATTCTAGTATTAAAAGAAATATATGTCTGTATCACTTTTTTCTGTCTACCAGGATGCCGTTCTGATAAGGGAGAACAACGATTTGATCAAGAAACTCATACATACGGTAGGTGTATTCAGCAAGAAAGTTCAACACTCCATCCATTCACAAATATAAAGCCCTTTCACAGAGATCTGAACGCATGTGCGGCGACAGGAATTCTAGGAAATATGACCATTGTAAAGACCCGGAAAACAATACCCGTCTGGACATTGATATGCAAATCGAAACAATGCAATGTCGTGTCAATCACTGTTTTCGTGTCGGGCCATTCTAATACCTTTCACAAATTACTTAGAATTCCTGTCGCCGCACATGCGTTCTTATCTCTGTGAAAGGGCTTATTCAGCAGGGCAGTTCAACACTCCATCCATTCACTATAGCGTACATGTAAAAGTAAGGTATCTTTCACACTCACAAAGCATGTGCATTTACAAAGAATACCATCTCAACCAAAAAGATTATCAGTACAACTAAGCATCTAATCCATCCTTACCTTCCAAGATTTTGCTGGAAACCTTGATCAGAAGCGACGATTTCTTCCGCTGCAAAAAGCCACCCTCCAACACATGGTTGACTATCGCGACAAAGCCTTACGAAATCACGTAAAGCTTTGCCCCGATAGTCAACCATGCGTGGGAGGGTGCAAAACTCGGGAACTGGCAACTTCAGAACACACCTGGCAACACCTGGGGGTCAAAGGAGACTGACCTCTTAGGACCGATGTCAGGCTATTTTTGACATGATACAAATATACTGTAAATGTATTTACGTTCGTGGAGATTTAATTTCGCGTTAGCGGAAAATGGACTTTTCGCAGTGGTTTTAATTTCCCCGTAGCACCATCTCTTATTGACATGGAAAAATGTTCGCGGTAGTTTTAAATTTGCGGTGAAGCGAACGCCTCGAAAACTGCGAACATTAAACCACCGCGAAAGTTTCTGCATTTGCAGTAATGCCTAGCTTGACACAAATACTGTTCGCAATGGCACACCTGTGCAGCGCGCGCCAAACAGGTGATGAATTAAACTAATTTGGGGGCTCAGCGAATCAGGAGAGGTATGCAAATGAGCACAATATGCAAATGAGGCAGAGTACTAGTATGTATGGGAAAAGGAAGGAACACAAGTGAACCATGTTAGATTTGTGGTGCAAATGTTTCTTGCCGTTTATAGCCAACTTTGAGAAACCAAATCAAATTGGTATAAAATGATGATATTAATATTTTTATACTGTGCGCTTCAATACACACTTCGCTCACTCGTGCGAAATATGCTCTTGATGTATCCTTTAGGTGGAGGAACTGAAAACAGGTCTGTTTAACCATGAACAGGTTAAAAATAAAGGTTCAGGATCAGGCACACATCATCATAAGAAAGGCCATGCAGAGCAACAAGAAGCACCAAGAAGAGATGACAGTGACGTGGATGAACATAAAGGACATCACAAGAAGATACATGTACATCATCATCATAAGAAAGGCCATGCAGAGCAACAAGAAGCACCAAGAAGAGATGACAGTGACGAGGATGAACATAAAGGACATCACCATAAAGAACCAGAAGACCCTGAGGATAATCAAGATTGGACCAAAAACAGTGAAAACACAAATGTGAAAGAATCTGAGAAGCATCACAGCAGAAAACAGCACAAACATCACAATGTAAAACACCAGGAGACAGAACATCAACAAGACACAAAGGAAGGTAAAACACCTGGTGAGGACGGCAAGAAACATGGAAACCATGGTCACAAGGAACACACAAGTGTGGGGAGGAAAGATAGCAGGAATGAGGAAACACAACACTCACAGGTGAGCTTATATTTCACTCCTTTAGTTCTTGAGGCATGTACAACTATTGTTTTTCTTGTGCAGGTTTTAGAGTAGTCTATGTTATAGGTAACATCTTATGTAGGAAAACAGCCTTACAGAAACTACATATATTAGTATAGCTGCTAATTTCCATGTTTGTTCTCATGTTGTTATTATAATATGTGGAAACTGGTCGCAAATATACATGTAAGTCATTGTCAGTCATCACCATACAGTAGTTACAAGAGCCTCAGATAGTGCTGTGTGTTGGCGTCTGTCTGTCATGACAATGGTAGGCTAGGCTAGGCGAGTGGGTTAGGCGACCCGTCTGCCTGGTCTGCACGTGACTTTTGTAAGTTGAAGGAGGGGTGTACACTCTCTTCTCCACCCTCTCGTCTAGTACTGGCGCACTAAGTCTTACAGGGGCAAGAACTGCATGCAATATTCTCAGAATTAATATGTATTAAATAACAAATTAAACACATTGTCACAAGCAGGAAGGATGGGAAGACTATGAAGAGAAGGATGACAGAAGCGATGAGAAAGATCAGGGAGGAACAACAGATGATGAGGACAGTGATGATGATGATGATGACAACACCACAGATGATACTGATGACTGATAAAGGAGTTTCAATGTTGGAGAGATGAAAAATGGTTGTGAAACATTTATATCTTGGCTGCATTTAATCTACAGCTGAGAACTAAGCAATACATTAGCTGAATCTCTTATATTTTGAAAGCTTACATTGAACTTGCTTGTTGAAAGCTGCACTATGTTGTAGCAGACATATTATACAACATTCCTTTGTGAGGGGAAAGCCTTTTTTTCTTAGAAATGTTTATAACTTATGCTTGTTTACAAGAACAATATAATGTGTTTATTAACTGAAGTACAAATGTTACTACACATTCTTACCTCAACTGATCAAAGCCTTAATCTTAGTGTGAAGTACAGTACACTTAATTTCATAACTCTGATCGGAAATTTTGTCAATTAGTTGTTGACACAAAAATGACTAGAGTCGGCAGGTTTTTGCTAGGGACAGTTGGGTAACCAGAAACAATTTTTATTCCTAGGCTTTAGAATCTGTAACAAGTACCATTTTACGTAACGCTATTAGAGAGGGTATCACACAATAAACACCACAGGAAGCTGATACCAAGTTTTGAGAAGACTTTATTGGTAGATTTGCTTTGCAAACAAACAAGGTACAAACATCATGTCTAGCAAAGTGAAAGAAAATTACAGAACACAGTAAAACTGGACTATGCATTATCTTGCAGTGTCCATGCAGAGATGTATCAAACAGAAACAATAACGACGCAAATATTTTTGATGTTTGTAATCAAATCCTTCATCCAAAGAGGCTATGTAAGATGTTAGTTCATATACATTATGGAAGCCATCTTCGCATACTACAAACCAAAAACTTTTGTACATGTCAACTTCGGTCACATTTGATACTAAATCATAGAAATTCTCATAATAGCAGAATCATTTACAAAATACATGTCTTACATATATTTCATACTAAATAGCAAAATAATAATTCTATATATTATAAGTCTTTTTCACAAATATGATGTATAATTGTCTAAGTAAAATCTGGACTATCATCAATCATATGTCCAATAACAAGAAGTTTTACATATAACATTAAACCTGTTTGCAAGATTGTCTTGAGATTGGCAAGCAATAACCTGAAAAAAGGTGATTCTGAAGTACTGGAATGCCTTGGCATTTCTTACCTAGTCAGGTTTCAAACTCTACATGAGAAATACACTCATAGCTTAGTTAGTACACAATTGTTATTTTCAGTCACAGCAGAGACTGTTGTATGCTTCTCTTTAACCAATCATAGATTCACAGATTCACTGAATAAACGCACTAAAAACACTAAGATTAAAATCAAATCATCTTCTAACTATGCAACAATTCTTGTCCACAAGATTTAAATCTTCAACCAAATCATTGTCCTATTACCTCAACTGTAACACAACTAACTGGAATGTCGAACCATTAGAAATCAGAAATGCAAATGCAACATATCTACTGTTGTTAGAGCTCGAGTTGTAAGTACGGACGCCTTATCTAGGTTATACATGACTAGTTTATTATGTAAGCTATGTACATAGAGTAGCTAGTCAGGATCAAGGTAGCAGGTGCCATGCCTCTATACACACGTTATCGTTTGGCATGTTAGTACGTATTGCACGTTGTCTGTTATCCAGTTTGGGATGTCTGCTTTGTACCGTAGATGGCTACAAGCCCATTGGAGCTGAGTAAACCCCGTAAATGTCAATTAGAAGGGTTTAGAAATGACTGAAAAAATTATTCTGTGTTTCCAGTGTAGCAGGCCAAAACACCCCCCCTGACAGAATATACCCGAGTACATTCTGACCAGGGGTATGTTCTGGCATGCTACACCAGATTGAGTATGAATCAATATTTCCATCCACCACCCATCAGCAACATTTTGTACCTTGACTAAGACAATTTGTTGCTACTTTACGTTAAACAAAGTCATAACCTTCTAAAAACCTTTCAGATGGGGAATTTTGACCTTTTAACAGTTTTTCTTTAATAATTGATGTAGAGGGGGTTTAAGAAGCTCTGGCCATCTTGCAAAGTGTCTTAGTGCATGCTGACTTGAGAAAAGAACTGTCTTATCACTTGAACCTCAATGAAACACCTGAAGTTCACGTCATCAGGGCAGAAGCTTGAAAAGCTAGGAGAGAAAAAACCTCCAGCCCTGAGGCATCGCCAAAAACAAGATACAATGTATCTATGTCTTCAGGTGATTTCAAGATGTTTTCACAGATTGTTCAAAAGGACAGGTTCTCAGCCAGCAGCACTTCCACACATGAGTTTCTGGTAACATTGCTTCCTGTTTCACAGAGTATATTGTTTTATATACGTCTGGCTGCTTCTATTGTGAGAAGTATCCTTACGATATATAAGGTGTATACAGTATTTCCTGGACTATATGACAAAGGGTGCTGAGAGTATTTGCTGTCTTCATTCTAACTTTGGCTTCACCTGGCAACAGCATCTTATTGCTAGGTCCAGATTTTATGCAATTCTTCCCCATATAGTCATTACAAAATGTTGTCACTTCTCTCCTAGGAGTTTATTGTCTTCATGAACATAATTTCTCTGAAATTCATTGATTACTTTTGTTGCAAGAAGTTTTGTATGGACACTTGTGTCTTGGAAATGTCACTCAATTAGTTCAAGCAAGCAACATCATGCCAGGGAGTGTCAGCCAAAGTTAGACGAAACCACAAGCCCTTGTGGTGTACAGACCAAACCTCGTCTTTGTGGCGTTCCTAATTCTCAAGTGTGCTAGGTTTCTATCACTTAATATGAGTGCGCAGTTCCTACTTGGTGATATCTTACTCCTTATACAATATCTTAAAGTGAGAAGTTGTCCTTATCCTGTTATTTTGTTCTACATGACTCCTTATCTTATCTAACATGAAGGCATTTTAATTATTTGTATATCATGAGGCACTTTAATTCAACAACCCATATACCGTAGAGGCTCTACTGGTAACACGTACATGGTGGAAACCTGACTGGGTTCGAGGTGCAGTCTACAATGGAACTGCCAGGTGGCTCTTTTGCACAGCCCTTGTCCATGAGTTGACAATTTGAACAGTATAGGAACAGGTTGAAAATTTTGCTGAATCACAAAGTTGCTTTTTATGTCTTATCAGTTTTATCATTTGCAAAATGAACAGTAGCAAGCCTGCTACATTTGATTTAGAGGTAGACTCATGCATGTATTCATGAGTATCTAAAAGACTAAAAATGTTTTGTTTCAAAACTGGTTTAAACAACTTTGTACATGTACATATTTTTACATACAGGCCATTGCTTGAAAATTGTTGCTTAATGCTGGTGTCACTCAAAAATACAACAAATATTTCCCTACCCTATATTGTCTAAAAGATTTTCATTTTGATAAACTAAAATGTGTGCTCACCCATTAACAACAAAATAACAGAATATTTTTCTTTTTTTCCAAGATCATTTGTAAATAATCAAAATGCACTTTGCATATGATAGAACTGATAATGCTTCCTGTATGTCCAACAAGCTACACCGAAGCAACTGTTGTCTAGCAACTATCACCTGGCAACTATTGCCCAGCAGCCGCCACCCGGCAACAGCACCAATGCAGCCCAGCAGGATGGGCACTTTGCGTCTGGTTTTTCCATTTGTCCTTTGTTTCCACCAGTCTCGTTTGGAACTAATTACGGGTGTTGAATTAAAACGCCCAAGGGCTAGGCTTGCATATATTTAAGTCTATCTTATCAGTATCCTTATTCCTAACGTCATATTAAGATATTGATATGTCGTCTGCATGCTACCTTGATATGTTGAACTTCATCCTACAGTCCTGACACTACGTCTACGTCTTCGTATCTCTACCCTACGGGATCAGTATTTACATATCATACAAGAAATCATATAAAATATAGGCAGGTCATTATTTCTGCTTTATGAGGCACTTCAAAAGTCGTGATAGTCTCATGTTCATACCACAGTTTTTGACACATTCGGGAACTCTGGGCTTCAGGTGGTGAAAATACAGGGAGTCAAGGAACCTAAGAACCCACAATTTTGTCTCAGGGCTTTCTTCCCCCTCTTCCAATGCCACAAATGGTTGAGCCCATTGCTATGGAAACAGCTGCAGAGACTGTCCATCACTCCTGTCAATCATGTATTTGAGGTAGGTGGGAAGCAGAGATGGATAAATTGATTGAGATGTTGCCTCAACTTTTGGGTTTTGTTCATCAACACGACATGGTTGCCTAACAAATGAGTTGTCCTTGCTCAAATTTTATATTTTACTGAAACAAATCAATCATCTCTGCAGAAAATGATAAAGGATTGTACTTGAAGAGTACAAAATGAATAAAATAATGACAATAAGAAACAGTGCATCCAGTGATGGGAAATGAGATTGAACCAAATGATAGTTTCTATTATCAAATGATAGGCTCTATTATTATGATGTTTTGTTGCTTCGAAAATGATTGAGGTTAAAAAGGTAGCTGATGATGCATTATGGCTTACTTCATTTTTTTTTGCATGGAGAGAAGCTTGTTCATGGAACAAACAACAAAACAACTTGTGTCTTGATAATTTATCTGCATGCAAAGTATTTCTTTAACATTTGGAGGAGGGGGAAGGGGTGAAGTCTTGCTCCAAAATCTTAGCTCTTGCTCACATGCATATAATAGATGGGCTTCAATATCTGCATTAGGAAATGCTGTGCTCTGATTGGTTCCCACTCCCTAATCGACCTTTAACCTTTTCCTGAAGATGAGTCTAGCAGCAGGTGGCCCTGGGCGTCGGTCGACCAATTTCTCTGGCGTCTGCCCAGGCGTTCCTTAAGTTGCTTGTTACACACAAACAAGTTCAGATCACATTTGGTACTTGCGCCGGGCAAGTAGACATTGACTGCACTTTTTTTGGCTACACAGAAACACCCACTACGATCACACACCCACAACTGTAAACAGGGCCAGTAGTCTGACATTGCCTCAGCTCAGGGTGGAACCAACAAGTACATAGATATAGACTTGATATCTGCTAAATTGCCAAAAATGCAACAAAGGCATCTTCAAGCAGATGTTGGGTAAGAAAACCGTGTTTTGTGACTTCTCCATTTTTCTGACATTCGATGTTTCTGTCTGAGAAAAAGGGGGCAGTCTGAAAACATGACAATTTACCATCCTGACATCTGCTTGAAGATAACATTATTTTATGTAAGAAAATTTGATAACAATCTATGTAAAATTTGACAGATTCTTCTTCTGAAATAGCATAGAAGGCAATGATATAAAGGGAGTAAGCTAGAATAAAGATGAATTTGAGTTGATAAAAGCTGCTACAGTCTACACTAAACTGCAATTATGGACTTGAGAATAACTACATAAAGTTCAGCACTAGGGACAGGGGTGCTTTTGTATGTGGGAAGAAGTCATCACCAAGGCAAGGTCTAACTGCATATAGTATGTTGGCTGAAATCAGCATATTTGAGTTATTTCAAACAAACAATTGTACAAGTGCACCTACATGCATTTATGTTGAAACCAGTGCCATAGTTAGCAATTTCATGTTGTGCTAGAAGCACGGTATATGTACATAACTTTTCCACAGCAGATTGTCTTTTTGGATAGCAAAATAGCGATGTCTCATTATTGGGAAATAAGAAGTCTATAGAAGTACTGAATGGCTTCAGGATTCTGAGGCAATGTCAGCTAAGTATATGTTAGGTATTTTCAGGAGTACATGGTTAGCTGTCAGAAGAGTTATCAATGTCACATCACAGCACTCTACAGTATTAGGTCATCGTCACTGCGATTCTATACCTCGAAGCAGAAATAATGACCTTCAACCCTAGATTTGACCTTGAACATAACAAGTTAAGAATATTCTTCGCCATGGAAGAAAATTTTTTACGATCAACCTTTTCTGCTCGTTCGCCTGATTTGTCTCCAGAAAGTAGTGCAACCAACAATTCACGACAACGAGAGGTAATCTTAGCTAGGGATGGGGTAACAGGTAACGCAACACACACACAAAATTGCCCCTTCAGGGCAAACTATCACATTACATCATGGGTTGAACATCACAAACACATTGATAAACAGTAAATATGCTATCAAAATAAAGATTTTCCCACAAGTTTTTGTGGTTGTCTTCAACTCTTTTTCTCTCTCTCTTAGTCTCAAGATCTTCCTACCCCCATCTTCCTTGAAAGCCATCTTGCTTGTTCTGCTTCTAACACTAGAGAGGTTTCCTTAAGTTCCAGTAGGTCTTTTTGGAAAGCTTTAAGTACTTGTATCTTCTAGTCACCTCTAAACATGTTTAGGTAGATGCTACCTCTCTTCCCTTTTCCAGAAGGGAAGGTCTTTTATTCGTTACTTTTGTTCCAATGTTCTTTGGGAGCTACACTGTTACTGTTATCTTCACTTGTATCTCTTCCTTCCTCCAGACTGGCAAGTCTTTAAGTTTTAATGCCTTTCCTTGTGCCATCAGTCAACTTAGCATCCTATGTAGTTCAATAACTTTGACCGGAATTGTAGAGGAATTCCCCAGATCTCGTCCAAAATTGTCACGTTTTCCTGGCACGTCATACACACATGGAACGTTTTTTTTCGTGTCATGTAATCACCTCACCAGCTTCCGTCAATACATCAACATGGCTTTTACATTGGTGGCATGTCTTTGTTACCTCCAAGAATACAAGAGGCCTGTAAATTGTCTAATAACACTAGATTTAGACATGCTGATGCCTAGCTGTGAGGATAGCTGTTTATTATACTATATCTGGGTGCAGCTTAGGTCAAAGCTCGTGGAACAGTTCTACTGCCCCATATAGTGTTATTGCCTGAATACTTTCTATGGCAAAGGCATCCCCACATCTGTCGTAATTGTAACATCCACCTGTTTTAGACAGGACCCCATCAGCTTGTCCAAAATCATTCTCTTCTTATTACAATTCTTGAGCACCATAACGAAAACCATTTGCCGACATTGCACAAAGTCATTGCTTCATTCCGCACTAGGCCATTTCTCTACTCTAAGTCTTGGTTACAATGTTTGTGCAATTTACGGTGATTTGATGGTTTGTGTTGTTAGTTATGATATACCAACATGCATATATACAGTCACGCATACATACTTTTTTTTTATATCATAGTCAAAGCTTATAGGTAGGAGGCTATGAAAGGACCCAGTATATACACTATTGTAAGCCACCACCCTATTGGTCAACTTAACTGCAGGTGTTCACTTCAGGTCATTGGAATCGTCCATTTGGAACATCTCTTCCTCGGGAGGCTTTTGCATCCACTTGCCATAGCCGTTCTTTTCGCAGACTTCGAAGAGAGCAGCCTTGGCCTTCTGAAACTCCTTGGCCATCAGCTTGGCCTGATGATAGGTCTTCGCGGTCAGGAGGTCGTCACGATTCATCTTGGAGCACAGAGTGCGGAAGAGGACGTAGAGGGAGGATTTGGAAACCTTGGATACAGGATGGCAGCCATACCTGAAACACAATGTCCAACCTCAGTTTTAACATCACGTCTATACTGGTAAAGGTAGTCAGACCTGGGTTTGGAAACATTACCGTGGCGTAAGTGGGACTACCACGCAATGAAAACTAGTATGCAAGACTGTGTACATGTGTCCCTACCTCTCCACACATTTGCCCTTGGTGCTGTCGATGACCTCCGCAATGTCCTGCCCCAGGCACCAGTTGATGGAAAGGGGTTTTGTCTTCTCGGTCTCCCGAGGGGGGCTAAAGGTCATTACCCGACCAACCTGGAAAGGCAGAGTCAAAGGTCAAAGTTGAAATGTCACAAAAATGAAAACATGATCATGACTAACTGGGCAATGCAACAATGACTATGCAAAAAAGCAGTTTCTCAAGCAACAGGATATGGTTTTGGAAACGGTCAGACATTTCAGTTGGCATCCACCATCTTTTATCAGTGTCACTGGTCTCTGTTGGCAGTTTTGGTCTCAGGGGACATGTACAGTTAATATGGTATCCCATGGTGAGAGGAATGTTGAGATTGACACATACCTGTGGATGGTTGAGTTTGTAGTTGGGCGGCAGGAGGGACTGGATCTCAACATCTCCGCGTGCCCAGCGGCAGCACACAGCGCGCGTCAAATGGCCATGGATGTACATCATGCCTAGCAGAGAGAAACACAAAAATACATCATTCTCCATCGTCATTCAACCTCTCATCAACATGTGCATAGCAATGTAGCATACTGCTTTTTCAGCAACTTAACAAAGACAACAAGCTATTCTGCAAAAATGGAAATTAGACATACCCTCAGGTAGTTTCTCTTTTTTTTTGAGGGTTAAAGTTGAAAGCTTGATTTTAGTTTTGTTATCCCTTGAGGAAGGGAATGTGTTTTTTTTGCTGGCATGCCTTGCCAGTGATGTATGGTGTTACATCAGGTCAACGTGTTACTTGTGGCTATTCCATCTGAAAACTTCAAGTAGGGACAAATCAGAAACTTTTCAATACACAGCAGAGGAAGATTCCATGAGAAAAGATAGTGGGGGAGGGGTGGCAACAGGGCTGTCTCCAGAAACTGTAGAGGGATCAGTGTACAAAATACTTTTCTGAGCCAGGTTGCACATTGTGCATTGTGCAACCTGGGACAAAAACTAGGCTGCACAACTGCATTTCAAGTTGCACCACCTACAATTCACTAACTTCTGAAAAAAAGGTACAATACATATTACTACATTTTTGACTAATATGAAATGGAGCTGCCACAGTCCATTTATTTCTTCCAAGTAAATTGATAACAAAATCGAGTTCTGAGGATCAAAATCTAAGTTACACCCTGTGCAACCTGAGTTTAGAAGTAAGTTGCACCAAGCAAAAAGTGGTTGCAGTGTGCAAGTGTGTATTTTGCACGATGGGGATGGAAATTTGTTAAAATGGACAAATATTACACCTCGAGCATACAAAATCTCCAAACTTTGCAACATGAAATTGATGCAAATGTCTTTTTTTCAGCTTGATAGATTTAGCAACAAAAATTAACAACATGGGCTTCAGAACAAGTGGGACAGAAAAAAAATTAAAGCTGGAGACAGCCAGAGGAAGTTTCGATCTGTGGCTGGAGAGAACATGATGGAGTTGGAATGGGAGGTCCAAGGAATTGATGTAAAAGGAGTGACGCCATGAAAAATTTCAGTTTACCCTGGCTGAACTTCTGAAATGGAATAGCTGCGAGTGAAAATCAGATTCTTGGAATATGTCTCTGTCTTCAGTCGTGTATTTGTCTCAAGAAGGTGTCAGAAGTCACTTTGAGACTTTGTAGTTATGTTGAAAAAAACAGTTACTGTTTTGGAGTCAGATTTAGACTGGGTATCAGTCTTGTTGGACTGCTTCCCACTCCATAGATGGCAGGGAGTGAGTGGAAGTCATCAGTAAAAGGCCCAACAAGACTGGTACCCAGGCTAGATATGGTCAGAAAGGGCAAAGATGTAACAGAAAACATCACAAATGGAAAGGCAAAGTCAAGAAATGGGGATAACAAGGAAAATCAGATGGAGATTGAATGATGAAATCAGAGTAAATAAATCAGAGATATTACAAAAGGCATGCAGGTATGAGTAGAGATGAAATGATGGGTTAAATGAACTTCTGCAAGTGGACCATCAGCACAAAATCTCCTGGCATCTACAATTAATCGATAAAGACGTCTAAGCTGACTGTACAGGCATAAAAAATTTTACAATAGCCAGCAAAATGTTGTAACAGTCATTGATAGACACTCAGGAAGACGAGTCATTTTCCCTGGGTATTTGACCCATGAGAAATGTTATATATTTTGTACCAAGTGACTCCAACTAATAATTCTTTCAACAAAATTTTGCCCTTTAAGCAGAAAATACCATTTATTCATGACTATACAGAATTAAGTCATTTGTACAATGTAACCTTGTTCTTTCATGACATTTTTTGTACATCAAAATCTCTTGATTTGAAAATGCATCAAAGTTCTTTGCAATTTAGTTCACAAAAAGGAGAGTTGTGTGAGCCACTTGCAGAGAGAAATCAGAAATGACAGAAGAAATGACAGAATGGTGGAGGAATGGAGTGAAAGCAGGTTGCAGGGTGAAGACTTGAAAGGGAGGGTTTCTGACTCTGTCGGCGGGAAAGATAGATCCGTCGTTGTCGGCGGTTCTTCCCTGGACAACTTATCGCACCTGTGTACAGAGATAGAGATAAAGAACCAAGGAAAACAATCATACAATCCTCCCTCTGCATACTGTAAATCTTAAAATGTTTGCAGTGATTTTATTTTTGAGGTGACCTCTCCAGGATGAATTCATTGCAGCGGAAATGTATTTCCCTTACTGTACTATGGACAGAATTGCTTCAACTGCAAAATTTGAAACACAACAAAAACCTCATTTTTCATCAAAACTTGAAATAAAATCACTGCAAATTTATTTACAGTATATCATGGTTATATTTGTAGATAAACTGTTACTTGGATTCCATAGTTCAATGACACAATCAGTTGAGCAAAGACTAGCGTAACTGAGCAAATCAAACATGCAAGAAATGGGACATCGAGTGGAAAAGGTTTTTGCAGCATTATAAGATTACATGCAACTGAAGTTTGTCTTTGAACTATGGACTTCTATCTACAATTTAAGCATATGACAAGAGTTAATCATTATGCGCACACTAATGTAATTGTTCTTTAGGTGGTTATCTTAAAATGGTCAGTTAGTCAGATGATCAAAAAATTATAATCACGGTGCAATGGACTTTGTAGTTGAGTATCTTTTATAGGATGGTTTAATTATGTTTTGAGAATTATTGAACCATTACACTGGTTTGTAGAAATGAGTCTATTATTCATGTACACCGTCTTTGGCCACATTCCTTTTATTCAACCTTACCTGGCTTGTACTGCATCTATGTTATGTTTCATACAGTAATCAATAGAGTGATTTTCTTCCACTTGATATTGATTAAAGCTGTGACCACAAAGGGAATGGAAATGAGACACAAGCCCTATTTCACACTAGTCTTGTCACACCCTTAACATATTTGTTGCTATTGTACATGATTTCTGGAGTTAAACTTTTACAAATTCCACAGGCTTTGTGTCCTTTGGCACAATCCAATGACAGAGATATATTTTTGTACCTGCTTTATTAAAGTGACACATTCCATTCATTTTAGACCTGAATGTGTTTTATGTATACCCCCTCAACCAGCTACCAACAACTCATAATTTTTAATAACAAATCAATAACTCATTAACCTGACTGCTACCCGTCCCCTCCAACTCTTTGGTCTCTGTACCCCAGTTGGAAAATAAGGTTCTTCAAGCTGAAAGGCCGCTGGGCTGGTGTCACATGTTTATGTGCTGAGACATGACTTTGTGCAAATTCAAGATCAATGTATTCAATGAGATGTGTTTGATGTATTCAAAGTTAACTGACTGCAAGCACTACACTATATACAATGTGTATGATGAAAAACAGATCCCAGAAGCACTATTCTTTCCAACTTTCAATGGTTACATTAGTGAAGCCATGAGCACAATGCATCAGCATGAAACAATTTGAGCAGATTAGGTACAACGTATACATTTAATTTGCAATGATAAGTTTGTCACAAGGTTACATCTGATTTTTGCCAAACTATCTGATTGCTAGCCTTCTATTAAATGAATGTATGAAACAAAATTATAAGGACTGCTAATTGGTAACAAGTTTATTTATTCACAAGCATGATCTATATGGAATTAACAGCTAACTTATCAGTGAATGTCTGTCACCATTTAAATCTACTTTCCTTAATTGATAACAGACTAGCTAGACACAAAGGATCCCCAAGGTACAACAAAAGGAAGTTCAGCACCAAGGACAGGCCATCTGTTCTGGAAGATGTTTTTTTTTTAACATTCATGTATAGACCAATGACAACATTAACCCTGGATAACAGTCATGGAGGAACATGTGATGTAGTGACATACCCAGTGTGACAGAGCTCAGGTACACAGGCTCCAGGAAGTGGGACAGCAGCGCCCCCTGGAGGCCGACCACGTTCCAGCGGGCGATCTTGTCGCTGCAGGACATGGTGCGGAGACGCTCCCCGCGCAGGACACCGTCCCAGGTCTGGATGGGCGTGTCGGGGTCGATGGGGATAGTTCCTTCACCTGGACACAACATGTTGTTTCATAGTCATTTATCAAGTTATCCATAGTATCATAGGCTGTCCTGGTTGAATCAATCATTTTCAGATGCCCATAGAAGCCAGTGACTGTGTAACAGTGCATGGGCACAATGTATAGTCTACTGTTCATGTCTTTCTTCAAATGTGGAAACCGCTAGCTGTTGTTGGTACCCCATTTGGCACCTTGGACTGCCTGCATAGCGTTTTTGCTGTACACTTTTGTCACGGTCGAACCATGCTGTGTGGCACGCTTACATAGCTCTACAAAGGCGGCTGAAAAATCTTGAATAAGATTGATGTCAACTGTCTTTGTTTTGCAAAACTCTGAATTCAGGGGCCTAAGACACAGAAGAGTAGCCCTTTCTCTTTACCTTGCTCCATCTTTGTCCGGAGTAAGCCTTGTTTCCCGGGGTCGGAGAAGATGGGCGTGTGCTGGATGTTGTCGGACATCTCCAGTGGCTCCTCCACTTCCGACACCTGTTCCGTGTCGTGCAGCGAGAACAGCGCGCCATCGCCGCAGGGCGCCGTGCTGATGTAGAGGTGAAAGGTCACGTCTGGTTTAAGCTTGAAGTGCTGCTTGGAGTCTTCGTCACACTCCTGGAAGATGGAGTTCTCTGGGTCGTCATAGTACGTCAGCAGCTGCTGGTACAGATATCTGGGGAAGGACAACAGTTCATTTACCGAGAACCATACAGCAATCTTATTGTTTACATGTAAAAGAAAACTCTTCTGTGTCCGTAGAATTGATATATATCATAGAAAATGAATATTGCAGATGATCAATATGTTATAATTTGGTTCAACATTGAAAATGCACACTAAACTTCAAAGTTCAATCAAACATAAAACTAGCAATAACCAAAATTACTCACATCTAGCATAAGCATTACACAAATACATAGGTTAAATGATGATGTGCATGCACAGAAGTAAACAGACAGGACTGACAAAGACACAACAGAGAGAATGTGACATGCAGTGAAAAATTCAAATATACTTCAGATATAATTATATATATGAGATGATACAGAAATTTCAACCAATGCATGCTTCACTAACTGCTGAGATGTACATCATGTAATGTAGATTGACAAAGCAAGACCAAATCTAGTAAAAGCCAGCAGAGGGTATTTTGCATCTTAATGCTGATGGCAAAGCTGCATTATGACCCCAATCGATCTATGACGTTGGATGTTGAAATGAAAGTGCTACCATACCGCTGAAGTGGCAGTTTATCATTGCTTACAGGTATACATATATCTAGTACTAACATCAGCAGCCACTTTGGGTCTTTTGGTGTTTTCCTGACAAGTTTTGTTGCTTCAAGCAGTGCTGCCTTATTTACTATGGCAGCTTTAACTAAGTAAATACCTGCATGCAGGAACTACATCTGATTCATATATCGGACAGACTACTGAATACAACATCAGTCCACAGAGGGATCTCCTCAAGAATGTGGGGTAGCTTGGCAGTGACATAAAGGTTAGTTTAAGAACACTTTATACGTGCATCACAGAAAATGAGAGAGGCAAGGCAGGCTTGCTGAATGGTTTCCGATAACGTCAAATGCCTTTTTAATCCTGGTCAGTTGATGAGCACTTCCTGTGTCATTAGGAAGCTCCTCAAGGGAGGTAGAAAACATTAGGCCACAACAATTTCATTTCTTCCTTCCTGGAATCTGATTTGAAATATTTGTGAAAATGCAATTATGCTGAATCATAACATAACACGACAATATCTGAGCGCAAGGTATGTCATTGCTAGCCAAGAGTGAATATATACTTAGTCAGATTCTATTCATGCCATTGCTGAATCTGAAGTTTACAAAGTCAAAAAGCCAAGACTTTATTCATATATGGCCTTGAGTCATGATATTCAAACTTTTAACTAGTTACAAAATGCTTTGTTGCAGCATTTGCAATTTGTATGTCAATGTTAATAATTTCAAACATGGAAGAGATCTTATTCAATAAATCAACAAGCTAAGCTGCTGAGCTATGGCCACCAACCTTGCCTTATTTAACCATTTCAATGTTAATTACGTATAGACAAAGCTTGAAGGTCTTTTCTATTATGAAAGACAATAGGTTCCTGCATTGCTTTACTGTTACTGTAATTAGGCTTAAGCTTGTTACCGAAGATAATTGATCTGATGTAAAAAAAAACAGACTCTTGAAAAATCTTGCATGTTAACAACAAGTTGGGTACTGGGAGAAGCTCTGTGAGCAACATCGGAATCTACATTGGTAAATTGTCCTTTGGCAAACCACAGCTTCTTTTTAAATGTGTATGAGAAAATGAAAAAAAGTACTTTTTCTTTTAAGTGTATAAGGCAGGGATAAAGTAAAAAAAAATCTTGCATGTTGACAACAAGTTGGGTACCAGGAGTGTTGTGTTGTGTTGTTACCTGAGCAGGCCCCTCCTTGCAATGATTTCTGCGTGGGAGTCGTTAACAGTCTGTCCCTCCAGACTGAGGTGCTCCCCTGTGATACATCGATTACCTGCTCCGTCCGAGAGGCATTGCCAAAAAGCGAGTTCCAATAGGCAGCAGGGAGGAAGAGACAAGGGACAGAGAGAGGACATTGATGGATTAAGGATATGGTTAAGATGGATGGTCTACTAAGAGCATGAGGATGGAAGAAGTCTGAATTGTTTTCTTGTCAGTAAACCACAGCAGTGGGAATACAGACATGCCCTTTGGGTTTTGAGTGTCGGTGTAAAAGGCTTGATTCTTCATCAAATGTCTTGTAAAATGTCCTTCTTTTGCACAGAAATCTACTGTATCTCTTTGCTGATGATGAACACTTAATAAACTGCTTTTAGTAAAAGCTAAAAAGATGACATTTCACAGTTTTGATGATCATTGCATCTGAAAAAGGGCAATTCAGAAATACCGGTAAGATGAAAAAAATTATTTTGACAATTCTGACTTCTTCTGCCCATGAAGGCAACTACATGTATGTATGTTATCTAAGCACAATGTATGTAGGTGTGAGTAGTATATGGAGAGCCGGATGAAAGCAGCACAGATGTTGTCTGATCTGAGAGGAGAGTCAACAATAGAAGAGAATATAAAGAGTTAGTACCATGGACTTGAGGGCAGATGAGTTTAAGAAATACTTTTTTTCTTGGGATTCATTTTTGGTTCTCTTTTTAAGCTCTTTCTTGAATAACATTTCCAAGGAATTCTGGAGTTTGCAAATTTTAGAATAAATGAATAAGAGAATACTCAAAAAAATGAATCAATACAAATTGGCAATATTCACCTTAAAATTTTCATCTAAACCAAATAAGGATCAAATACTGCTTATTGTTGAAGATCAAAATAAAAATTCCTGATGAACAGCTCATAAACCCTCTTGTCAGTCTGATTATAAAAATGTAAGAGAAAAGCATCTAAAGATTAGCATGTTTGTGTTTCTACATTGTGGTACCTAAGGAAGGCCCTTCTGCACATGACCTCTGCATGCGAGTCGTTGATGGCTAGCCCCTGTCTACTCAGCTGGTCACCTGCAATACACCTGTTCCCTGAAAAAATGGCCAGAAGTCTGACTTTGAACTATGGCTATGTGTATATGACTCTTACTTTTGAATAGGATATTCATACATGTACATGTACATGCATGTACAGGAGGGAAACAATGAGGCAGGTTGTACTGTTAATAAACATAAAGAGCACAAGTTCTGTGAAAGATGTGGTTTGTGGTTTTAATTAGTACTTAATGAATGTTTGTCATACATGTAGACCTGTGATACTTTTAGGATATTAAATACCACCAGCAAGAATCACATACACAACGACAGTCATTTGGAAGCATTAAACAGCAAATTAGGACATTTTTTCTCTCTTTTTGATCACATTTTATGCTCCCAAATGAAACTAATGACAGTGATTTAGAATATGTCCATGAGTCCGAAACAATCAGCAGTCAGCAGCGCCACCTACCTGTGCCTATGCTAATGACAGTCCCTTGGTCTTCGTCGCCGCGCAGCATCACCATGGCAGCCAGCACCTTCCGTCCGGAGATACTCTCCTGAAGGTTCAGCACGATGTTGTTGAAGACCTGATGGCTGACCGACGCGATGCGGTCGAAGTGGGTTGGCTCAGTGGGGGCGGGCTGTGACTGACAAAAAATAAAGTAAATGCAGCTTCGTTACTAATACATAGTTACTACTTAGTCTAGTAGTCTAATGTTAAATGTAGAGTCAAATTAAAGCTGTACAGCTAACCAACCACCTCTACGTGAAGACCACCTGCAGCTGGCCAGTGTGACCATTTTTAAACAGTCCTATAGATAAATTTTCCCTTCGACAATAAGAATCCTGTCTATAGTTACCACCTGTCCACTTAGACTATATTCTACTGGTCCCCTAAGTGGTCGGATAGTTTTGATTGTATCATAAAGGGACTTGAGAAATTCAGCGCATCAAAGAAATACATCAGTTGTGCAGACATCTAACATTAAACTTTTATTTATCTATTCTAAAATACAAATCTTCACCCTAACAATTCTAATATTCATCATCATCAGTTCTAATATTGTGAAGTCCTGACTGATAATATACTGTCATTCATTCTACTCACAGAACCGTTGTTCTTGGGGGTGGGGGGCTTCTGTGGCAGCTGAAGGTGACCTTCACTGATCAGGGTACGCAGCGCCACGTCCGCCGCCTCCCGCTTCCCGTCTTTCTTGGCTTTTGCAATGACTGCTGGGAACTGGCGCCCTCCCACCACAGCTGCCATGGTGAATCTAGATAATTGTGGAGATCATTTCGGTTAGCCAAGATTCCCCCAGTTTGATGTAATATAGGTGATCTGACAACTATAAAATATTATGTACTAATTAGAATACAAAACAAAGCAACAAGACAGTTAGCTGATGGAAAAAAACAAACATTATGGCAACTTGTAACAAATAAGTCTTACAGCAAAGTAAACAACAAGTGGAGATCAATTTCAGTTTGGGATGACTCTGTGAATATGAAAATATTAGTCACCTTTTAGTTTCATATTTTGATCTGTTGCTGAATAAATCTGACACTAAGATGTGTGTTGACATGTCATTCTAAACAATATACTCATCCCTATATCATACTTAGTCTATTTTTTCACTTGTTGAAGTTAAAAGAACAATATTTTGTTGAACTATTTCATTATATATTTACTGGATACTTAGATATAATGCGAAGAAGACTTTGGAAAACAAATTCTTTCAGTTGCTAAAAGCACCTAAACGTGTAGTGATTGGATTCAGTACAAACTACAGTAAATTGTTTCCTAACTTAACCTGTAGCACACCAAAGCAGCCATTTGGCTATCAATTTTCCATAGCTTATAATTTAATACACTTAGGCAGCAGAAAGGCAGTTAACCGTCTCCTTACTGTGTTAGACTTTTGGCATCAAATTTGCATAGTTTACAGAGTAAAACAGCAGAGAGAACGTTAAGGTTTTTCCACTGCATGAAAGTCACATTTGACTATCAATTTTCCATAGGTTATAATTATGTAGTAAGGCACCAGGAAGACAGTTAACCCTCTTCTTACTGTGTTAGACTTTTAGCATCAAATTTGCATAGTATACAGAGTAAGGCAGCAGGGAGAATGTTAAGGTTTTTCCACTGCATGAAAGTCACATTTGTCTGTATCATGCATTAAATATGACATGCTTCCTGCAAAAGGATATAACTTTCCGCCAGAGGAACTATTAAGGACATTAGTCCGCACCTGCGACCAGATACACCTCTTCCTCAGGGTAACATAAAGTACCGGCTTATCCCTCAAGCAATTAATATCATTCCACAGACACTTTTGAAGGTCAAATTAGTCATCTTGTTACCATTGCATCTCAGAGTTAATACTGTATTATATTATGTGGTATTGAATCCTTGTCTTTGTGGCCCAGAACACACAGGAATAAATAATGTGTGTAATGCGATAATTGCTGGAATGATAAAATGTAGGCTCCTAGATCCCCCGGTGTGAATTTGCCATCCTAATCTGATCATGACTCTGAAAGGGTATTAGGAGGATTAAGTACCAGACTTATCGCATAATTAGAAAGAATGTGCAAATGGAAGGAATACATTATTGATGATCGTTACGTAAGACCCAATTTTTTGCTAGGAGCATATTTCTAACATACAGCTGTTGATATGATAAGTAAGAAATATAAAGCAGACATATATTGTATTGCCAAAACATTATCACATGTCAACTTTTTTACATTTTGAAAATTAATGGTGCATCATTTTGCAATTAGAATTTCTGGGGTAAATTGCACCTGTGCATGAACAAGTCACATTGGGCAAACAGACTATGAAGTTCTAATAGAATTTAATTCATTGAAACTGTTGACTCAATTGACAACATACACACAATATAAGTTATCATTCCCTTTTGTTGGTATTGTATATTGTTTGTGTATTATCTTGATTAGTTCTCAAAGAAGAGAATATATATACATATTGATTCGAATGTTTCTTCAAATCTCATTTTCGACTTTGCCCTTTGAATATGCTCTCATTGTGTAACTTGTCATTTGCGACATTAATAAAGCTACTGAGTTAATAATTACCAGTCTCATAATTACAGCAATTCCCTTGATTATGTTGCCAACTATGATGGATAATTAACACACAGCCAGATGTTGTTGGGAGATAACAGATAAAATTAACAATAAAAAACAAAGAAACAGACAGGCTGAAAATTTAATTTCAAATCTGTCACATCACACTGAAAGTTAGGCAAAACTGTCTGTGGAATACTCAATGTATAGTAATTGCTGTTTTTGCCCTGCCGCAAAGTAAAGGGAGACAAGTTGGGAAAAAAATTGCCTTTATTATGAACTCAAAGTTTAAAAAAATGATTAATCAGGCAGAATATGATACCTGAAATGATACCAAGAAATACATCTAAATTTTCTTCTTTGACTCTGACTTTAATCAGATTTCTTTATTTTTTGCAAGTTACAGCAAAAAATTATTTTGCACATTTTGCAGCTTCTTTGTATGATTTATGGTATGGCCATACTTTTGGAAACAGATGAAAATTGGTGCAAGCATGGATGTCATCCATATAATCAATTCAGTGTAGCCTAATGTAAAAAAATGGATGATTGAGAAACATTCCATTAAGTAGCTCACTTATGTGCAGCCAAAACTGATGCACAACTTTGGAGTACAAGGACATAAGGTCATATAATTCAATAATACTTTGATAAAGCTAGATGATTGGCCGATCAATTTCAAGGCCAATGATTTCAAGGCTGACTCAAAATTGTCTCCAAGGGACTATCAACATGCAGTAACGTTAAATAACTAACAGCAAGTTACATAATTGCACATGCTCAAAAATAAGTACAACTTTTGAGCACAAAGATATATAACATAAGGATACTAGGGTGAACTTTGATGTATAGCCAATCAAATTCAAGGGCAATGCTGACTTTGCAACAGAAGTGACTTATGTGGAGACTGTCATTCTCAACTAGGACTGTTTAGCCATAGCCATGCTGTGAATTAGATAATTACCATCATGGAGAATAGTGGCAAACAGAGGCTATAGGCATGTAGTATATAGTAGAGTGGATTCATTCCTCAAGCTGCTGACATCTTGCACACTGCAGTCGTCCCTCAGTAAGTCCCTCTGGAGCCACATAGTTTAAGTTTTAAACTTGTATTCAGCCTGTCGGCCAACATTGGCTATACTCGCTTTTATTTACACTTCTCTCTGGATCTTTGCAATGGGAGCTAATACAAACTCCTCAGTCTACATGAAACATTTTTACATTAACATTTTTGAGAGTCACTTCTGCATGGATCCAATGTGTAAAATTTTGGATGAGGATTGCTGGCAAATGTTTCTTTGTATGGACCATTGTCTTTCCTTATTTGTTCATTTAGTGTCTAGAAGCCACTTTAATATGTATTTTATGCATAAAACTTTGATAACGGTAAAATCTTGGTGCGGGTAGACAGCATCCAATCATTAACCATATAAATTATAGTGGTGAAAAGCTATTACAAGCTGCCTCCTTAGAATACAAAATTCTCTCCTTAGTTTGATGTTTCAGCTTGAAAACAACAAAAAAAATACATCCTTTTGCTGACAGGAAATCTTTTCTGCTATGTCTTTTAACTAATAGGCCCAGTTCAAGACCAGTAACTACTGTACGCTACCCATGATTGCTCAAATGCACCAGAGCTGATTTGAAGTCAGACCCTGGCTTTTGAATTGGCACAGTGGCAAATTTTTATGGCTGGCTGCCAAACCTGAGAGAAATCGGACATGATAGAATTTGAGCAATGACTACAGGACTCTGGTTTCCTCTATGAAAATGTCAAGTTCATGCCACATGCATTTTGTATGCAAGTGTCATATGACACAGCTTTAGACTTTGACAATGTGACAAATGCACCAAGCTGACAGCAACATCCTTGTAGCAGTTTGCCTTTAAAGGATGTGTTTGTGATGGACTAGTGCACTATGAGTTCCAGGAAAATCAAGGAAATTGCTTGCCTACATACAAAGCTTGAATAATCAGGTGCCTGTAATCAGTCTCACCCTCTACATCTTTAACTGCAAACCATTACTTCCGTAGGCCATATCAATTTAATCTATTGGTTCTTGGATGTTTTCAGAAAGAATATATGGAGCACTGGCAAAAAAGAAATAACAACTAGAAATGTTTTCCCTATAGTCTTTTGTCAAGCAACTCAAACACAATACTTTAGTATCAGGCTTGGTCTATACTATTGTGTGCAACTGAAAAAAAAAAATTTGCTCATGTTTACAATAACAGCTAATATCCAAACTAAGCTCTGATTAGGTACAGATGGAGAAGAAGAAGAAAGAAAAAGAAAACACCAGCAAAAAAAAGCTACATTTTTCCCTATACCACAGAAAACACTTTTCAAAAATTGCAAAAAGAGGTGGGTAAAGATAAGGTCTAATACAAAACATAAAGGATAATAAGCTTTCAGCTTTAAAAAAGCAAACAAATACATGTACTAAATAACTGTACAGTAGCTGCCCCTGTTACCAAAAGTCATAAAAAATGACCAAAAGTACACCTTTATGTAAATTTGTCCTTCATGAATGAATTTTTTATTGCAATGATGATGACATTGTAAAGAAATCTATACAAGCAATAAAGCCAATACACTGCACTGGAAAGTTGTTGAATGGCCTTATAGTAATCAAATGGTGAAAATTTGCTTAATGGAAGGTGTCGTGAATTTCTTTTATTATTTTTGGAAAAAGTGAAGTGGGCAATTCTGAGAACCAATGAATTAAATTGGTGTTGCCTTAGAGCCAAAGTACAAGTCTACATGTACATGATGATGAGTCTTCCACTCTACTAGCTTGAGAGTTTGCCAAGCATGATTGAATCTGGGCCATACATCAAAAACAAACTTCTGTAGATTTTTCTCCCCAGCAAATGATTGGACGAGGCAACTTGCCAACAGTTTTTAGGACCTGGTCTGTTTATTGATGGCAGTGGCAACCATCAAGTGTATTGAATTTCATGATACATTACAACCGGTAACAATGAATTTCTTAAAATACCCTCCCCCCAAGACTTCTTGTTATTGCAGTTATAATTCTTCAGTCCAAGACTTTTAGCATCTTACCTTGGATTATGAGGAGGTCCAGTTTCTGCGATCACTTCGATGGATGCCTTGACGTGCCGGGACTGTGCATACTCCATCAGAGCGCTGATGGGATTCTTGTTCAGAGCAGCAAAGGTCTCGTTGTTGAGAACCGGGGCGGCTTGTCGCTCGACTGGCGTAGTGGCGGCGTCACCACCTTGTCCTGGCTGGTTAGGGTTAGCTTGGAATGCTGAGTTTTGCTGGATGATCCCGGTTGGGCTAGGAGGGACGGCAAACTGACCAGTACCATTCATGGAACGTCCGTCTTGGAAATTAGGAGCAGGTGCGCCGCTGGCTGTGTTTTCCATGATGCTTCTTTGTGACATGTGTGCTTTTCCTGCAGCGAGGATGGTCCAGCAGGGTGGACAGTCGTTAATCTTAGCGACGAAGCCCTTATTCTGGAGTGCGTACAGTGTGGGGTTGATGTCCTTCTTAGTCTGGAAGCCCAGGGCCTTTGCAAGGTCAAGTGAGGTCGTCTTCTGGTTCTCTCGTTTTGCAAGCTCGATGAGGGTTTCCAAAGCGAGATCCCGTTCTGCGGGCTGGACGCTTGGCTGTGCCGGGGCTCCCAGCATCTGCAGCGCGGTGTCCACAGTGAAGGAAGACGGAGAACTTCGAGAGCCGTTGGTAGCTGCAGAGGTTTCCAAGGGCGTGTCCCCTGCCTCCATGGAAACTGGGGAGGGCGGGAGGTTGGTGAGACGTGCTGCTTCCACGACTTGCCACAGGGGCGGCACATCATTCACCTTTTTCACCAGGCCCTTCCGTTGCATAGCAAAGAGTGTTGGGTTGATTTCCTTCTTCGTGCGGAAACCGACCATCTTGGCTAAATCGTTGGAGTTGATTGGGCTGTCTGCTCTGGAGAGGGCCGCCAGCAGCCTGTCTTCTAGAGACCCTGCTGCAAACTGGGACGAAGATGGGGCGGGATTTGCAGCCTGGGATACTGCAGGGGGCGAAGGTGGCATCCCATTTGCTCCCTGGACATTCACGCCTTCCTGAACCTGTTGAGGCATGGAGGCCAGATTCTGGTTATGGTCGATGTCCATTGGTTCTGACTTCACCTGCCAGTTGGGTGCCACAGAAGGGGGAGGGGCGCTCGGGCCAGGAATGGGACCGTTTTGATACTTTGGTGAGGGCGTCTGTCTTTCGTTCTTCACGCCTGGACTCATGCGCTGCTCGTTGGGGTAATACATAGGTTGCTCGTATCTCACCGAGTCTATTCTGTCTCCGTTCTGGAAGTCGCTGCGAGCATCGTAGTATTCGTACTCGGGTTCACGCTCCTGCATTCGGTTGGGTCCAGGGTGGTTGAGGTGGTTGGGTATTGCTGTGACGCCTGGAACAAGCCCCCAGCGTGGGGGTGTCTCTGAGACCTGATGGATTAGAAAAGTATTTGCATGAAAGCTAAAAAGTGTTGGCTGCTCAAAATCATCCTTAAAAGGATTGTCTGGGTTGCTGAAAATTCAAAGTCACAGATTGATGATTGCATCATGCTGGATCCTGGAGTACCATGCTTCGATATAAAATTACCTTTTCTATTGTCCGAGTGTTCCTCAAGTTAAAACTATTGGAGCCTACAGAAATGCCATCCAAGTTGGTTTTCTTCAGCTTTCATGCATGTACTTTCCTCTTACACACTTTATGGTAAGTAAGGGAGCAGCAGAAAACCAACTAGGGTGACACCAAAGCTAACTACAGAATGCTATAATTTAACAACAAGCACTGATCTAGATTATCAATCATGGTTCTTACCTTGACTAAGAGGCCCCGTTTTTGCATAGCATACAGGGTGGGGTTGACTTGCTTGCGGCTGGCCAGACCAAGGTGGTTGGCAATCTCGGTGGGGTCCTTCGGCTCCTGGAACTGCACCAAGAAGGAGATGATCGCATCCCACCTCTCCTGCGTGTAGCCATTCTCAGGACCCTGCTGCACAACAGCAAAACAATGTGTAAGTTTCAGGCTGAATGTGTGGTACTCATTGTGCTGTCTTTGGTGCTGAAATCATGGTGGTTGTAAAGGCTATTATGGTATGGGTACAATGATTGACACCTGGGTGGAAAACTTTGATCTGACCATAACTCAAACCAATCTTGCACAACAAAACAGTAACGTGTAAGTTTCAGGCAGAATGTGTGGTACTGATTGTGCTGTCTTTGGTCTGAAATCATGGTGGCTGCAAGGCCTATTATGGTATGGCTACACCAATGGACACCTGGGAGGAAGACTTTGATCTGACCATAACTCAAATCAATATTGCACAACAAAACAGCAATGTGTAAGTTTCAGACAACTTATAACAGTCTGGTTGTATGACTGTGTGGTCTATTTTTGGTGCTGAAATCATGGTGGTTATTAAGGCTACCGTCACAGTGGCTTGCAATTAATTTCCTTAGTTCCTAGACATTATAAAGTAACAATTTACCAGGGAGGTTTGAAATTAAAGAAAACAGCTGTGAAAAAACTTTGATTTGACCATGACTCAAGAAACATGTGAGTCCAGTAAAAGAATCTGCCGGGGGGTGGGGGGTGGTATGAAATATTGTGATTTTACCATATCTGTGCCATAAATCAATATAAAGGAGCTGATCCTGACATCTGGGTAAGCAGATTACTGCCATCTACCCATCAGCTCATTTACCACATGGTTATCAGAGTAGTTGGCATGTAGATAATTGTGATCTGTTTTACGATTATGACAATGATATATTGCATAAGACAACATGATGTTTCATCAAAATGATCCTAACAAGGCAGGCTCCAAATTTCAGTTTGACTTCTTGGTTCTTAGGTTTGGCCAGCCCTTTATCTGCTTCATCTGATTTAAAGTGATAAAATCACCTGAATGATACAACTGTCTTTAAATTCTAATTATTCCAATGATTTTTTTATTCATTCACCCACAATATGTTCAATATACAGCGTTTGAATATATTGCTAAACCAGTCTGACGAGTTGGATTTCTGGCTTTAATTACTCCCGCTAAAACTTCAAAGAAAAAACATTGCATTTCATTGCAGTATGGCCTTTCAAAGTATGTCCAATGAGGATGCACTGATTCAAATCTATCTCGTATACATCAACATGTAATGATTCAACCTGCAAACGTAATCGACACAATGACAGCAGGGTCAAGGTTCACATGCACACCATCGTCAAGTTTGCGACATTCACAAATTATCTATGAAATATTCATAGAACTATCCCAGCCATTCTCTGCCATCCATTGCAACCTGTCATGCATATGGCTTTATCTGTTTCTCACAAAGCGGAAACCATTCACTATCTTTGCCACCGCATGAGCAGTTGCGTCGCCATATTGTTAACACAGCTGTTCGTGCACAGAATACTGGCTGGTAATTGACCTAGCAGTGTAAGGTCTGTTTCTAGTCCCTCAGGGGAGCAGAAAGAGCTGTCTCGGTGAGAAAAGCTCATTGTAATCTATCACAATTCTACCTCTCATTTCACAGAGCCAGTTGCTGTTGTAAGCAGTTGATTAAAAGTGACACCACCTCAGAAATCCACCTCATGCATCATAGTATTTTGGACACCTTCAATACAAGGGAAACAAAGCAGAATAGCTCAATGCTGCCTATTATTCATAAAGTGACTGAAATGTTCACCTTACTGATGGTTATTTCTGTTATCTCCCTTGCACAGAAGTATTTGTTATGTCTGGTTCGTTTTGTGTTGAAACTGAAAAATGCCAAATCTATGTATGAAAGCATACTACCCAAACAAAGTAATAAAAAAATTTCGACAGAGACAAATGACCACAGAGCAGATATTTCATTTATCAGTGAAAGGAACAAAGCTAAATGTTTCTGAAAATCTTGTATGCCAACCTTCAAATAGGAGCATTTAATTTGGACACGCTTCTTGCTTTCCACTTTGTCTCTATTCTTTAATCCTTCACATTCTGATCTATTTATTCCCTTTCATCATTTGAAGCATTAATGTACATGTATGATATGAAGAAACATAATAAAATGAGTGTATATGGGCACATCTGGCACATCAATACTGCAATAATGCTGCATGTGGAAATATTGATTATCAAATCAAGGCATGTGGAGAATATTTATCCCTAACACTGAGAAGTGGGCCAACCATATCATCAGGATAAACCACTGCAAGATTAATAGAAGATATCATAAATGGACTGTTACATTTCAAAATGTTTAAAGGGGGGACCTTCTTGATAGAATATTTCCTCATCTTTTCTGAAGAGGCTTTGAAATTAAATAGTTAGGAGGGTACCTAGACACAAGGAGAAGTCTGGATTGTTGTTAAGCCTTAAAGAAGCAAGGAGTGTCATTTTTAGTTGTAACAGGTTACGTAACAGCAAAGTTGATTGCAGTGTCTTTAGGAAAGGAATGCCATTCTGTTTCCATTTGATTAAAGTGCCATGAATATTTGGAGCAAGTGCAGGACAGCTTGGACCATGGTCTCAAAATTCTAAATACTGTTGGACTATGTACTTTAAATGGATTTAAGTTGAGTGAATCTGATTTTGTGGTAGGGAGGAAATGGAGGTCACGTTCAAGGCAAAGTGGTCCCTGCAGAAACCACTGCAAAAATTATGACTGGTTATCTATTGTCTCTGGATATTAGAAATATCTATTTTCTCTAGTTTTGAAATGGTACGGTCCAAAAATGCCAACCAGCATCCTGTAGGGAAAGATCAATAGTCACGTGTAGTACAGGGAAGACATATCGCCCCAGGGAAAATCTCCCTCACATTATCAGTACAACATTACCACCAAGCAAACTGTGGGTCCTTAATTGCAATCATGAATCACAAGACGGGGCAGACTGCGCGATCAATTAGGGTGGCATTCTGCACCTGTCTGCGCGCATCTTTAAGAAGACAAGCAGGTTAGGAGTGAATGCACAGGTGACTCCTCAAGGTTACTAGAACATCAACTGTCTGATTCATCACAGAAATCGCAGAAGGCAGGGAGGGGGGGAGGGGTAGGAATGAGGAATAAGACTTGTAATAAAGTCCTACTGAGTTCGCCCTCTGGTGGGTGAAATCAGCCAATGATTTTATTTTGTGTTCTACATCTATTCATGATCATTACACAATTCTTCAAGATATTATTGATGGATATTTTCAGTTCAATAAAGCGTATGCATTGGTATTCAAGGCCAATACTTACGTGATACATATATATCTGCTTTGAATAGCAGTGTGGATATAAAAATTTTGTAACAGGTTTATGTTGTCCTTTTAACCATTTCTCTATAATACCGAATATTTACGGTGATTAAACTGTAAGACTAGGAGTTGAGTAATACAATAGAAACATTCACACATAGAAATGAGAACATCAGGAAAAGCTCTATGATGTACTACCCCTATGCTCCAACACCCCTATGTTGCGGCACCCATTTTGTAGGGTTAAGGTTAAGATTTGGAGCTGATAGAACTTTCAGGGGTAAGTTGTAACCACATGCACAACAGATGATGATAATAAGTTATTTGAATTTTAATCTGATTAAGCGGCAACGGTATCTTGTTCCACTGCCATCTTCCTTTCCCAGAGCAATGTTCAGAATTTGAATACTTTTTTTCAACTGTGAAAGGTACCCTAGAGCAGAGTGCCACACTGATGTTTGCGTGGACAGATGTTCTGTACATGTAAATGATTATTACATAGGGTACAGGATGACACCGTGTACTACCATTGCATACACTAGCAGCGGGAGGGTGTCAGAAGTAATCCACACGTGTCCCTTATGTACGATTTACCACGCGCTACACAAAGTTACGTACGTCAGTGCGCATTGCACAAGGGTGTCATTAACGCCTGGAGGAAATTACCAGCGGTGATCAGCAGGGAAACCAGCAGGTACAAGCTTAAGCTTTATCTGGACATGTGTTACTGCCTCACTGTTAGAACATTAGAAAGGTTTGTTCTCAACAGAGGATGAGGGGTGCTGCTCCCTTATACAACTAAATATGAACCCTGTTACCCATGAAAACAGATTATCCCAAAACTGGAAAATTCAGATTGAACATTTTAGGCTCTATGTAGCCACATTCTTTGACTGTAACTTATCTGAATAATAGTATGATTTTACTCTTATGATGCATTGGATGTCCTGCCCCATTTCTACATCAAATTTTCAAAACCTCATCAACCCCCACCACCTTGGCCTGCTTGGTCCATATTCCTTGCATTGTCCACGATTTTTCTAGGACTTCATTGAAGGCTTTTAATCATTTTCTTTCATACTGTAGAGTAGATTTCATTTTACAATAGTATGTTGATGAAGGTTGAACATCTAGGTTAGCAATATTTGTCAATAAAGACAAATCAATCACTTCAGCTGAATAAGCTGAATAAGATCCAACGATTACTTCTGGACATTTTGAGTGACATCCATCACTCTTCTTCATTGTTTTACAATTAAAACAATGTTTTATTCAGGCATGGGTCCGACTTAACTAATACTGTGCAAAACACAGTAGACTAACAACCCACTTCTCATACAACCAACTATCATTATTCAGAAAAGAGATTGACAACAATATAAATGCCCAAGTTCCATCAAAAATGTCAAACCCTAATCTTTTTAAGAGTTAAACAAGAAGCCCAGCATCATAATTTGATCTCCTAATGCTGCAACCTTCAAAAATAAGATAGGCAAATCTCCTGGTATTATACTTGCATACTTCATGATTATGCCACCAGCAAACTACCATTTATCTTCATTATCATCACTCACTTAGGTGTTTTTTCCTCAGGTAAAGTGGCGGGTAGCTTGTTATCTACATTGCCAGGTGGTAAGTTTGACAACAACGGATGAAGTTTTGGATGGGAGCCGTCAGTTATACAGTGCCTATTACCAACTTGGCTATCAAATAGAACATCTTGGCCTTATTTCATACCTGTCAAGAGATTTGAGTAATGTGGACTTGGAGAAAAATCTCCATTCTTTCACTGAGATGAATTGGAAGGGCCCTGGTGGAAGAATTTCCTTTGAGATGAAAATGAAAAAGCCTCATTTGAATCAATAATGATCAATGTGAAATATTACCTTGAAGTTCTTACACTACCAAAAATGACACACGATTGTTATTCATTCTTTGTAGAAGAAAAGTCATCTTCCATAAAGAAAATTATTCTCTGTTTGACAAAATAAGAAAAAGTCAGTGAGGCAGTAAAAGTTCGCAATGGTGATGCATGCACAAAACAAGAGATCTAATAAAAAATCATATCTTGGTAAGATATTTAGTTTTTGTGAATTTCTTAATGCCATAATCCTTGCACCATCACATATTTTATTTATCCTCCCTTTCCCTAATTCTTCCCTTAATCAATCCAAGCTACATGTATCTCCCTTCATTTGGCTGGCAGTCAGCTGATAAGCTGTGCATGGACTGTACATGTATCATGGTGTACATCCATGAAAAAGGTGTCAACCTGTAATGCTGCAATACCTGAAAGTACTGCTTGGGGGCTCCAATAACCACCCCACATATACCAAAATTCATTAAGATCAATTAAAAGGATCTTAAGCAGCAAGTGTGATCACACAGGCACAACCAAAAACAGTATCCTTGTTGTAAAACCCCATTTCTGTGACAAAAATGACAACTTCATCTTCAATGAATTTCATATCAAACTAATCAAGCTGAATGTTCCCAAGTTAATTAGCACTTTAATCTGTCACTAACCAATAGTGAGTCAGTACATCAGTTTTATCCCTGCGTAGCAGTCCATATTATCCCCCTAGCCAGAATGTATCTGGGAATATTCTAGCCAGGTGTATAGTCCAGCCTCCTACACTGGTTACCTAGTATGCACCAACACAGTATGTCTGAAAAATCATTTTGACCCTTGGAATAGTTTGCAAAGGTTGTGGTGGTTTCATTTCCTTGCAAGTCTGTTTCATTTATTTTCCCTGTCTACCATCAGCTAAGGAATTCAAACAACCAAGTTACAGCAATATGATGTACAATAAGTTCAAGGTGGTGGACCCACAAAGCTGGCAGTTCCCCAAGAGTAACGACACAATACCACCAAGGTACCATTTCCAAGGTCTTCACAAGGTCTTATCTCTAAAGCTGTAGGCGGCATGTCTGGAGATTCCTTGCTCAGGGACAACCTGTGCTATAAGGTCACAGATAAGAACAAATATATCCAGAAAGATGAACGTGCAAGGTTTACAGTCTTAGCAGGTAAGAAGATGGATTATGTAAGAACGGAAGACACACACAAGTAATGTGGCTGGTAGGCTTATAGGTCCCAGGATATCAGTCAGCCTTATCAAGGGTCTAATCTAAGAAATCAATGTAGTTAACAAATCTTAAAGGGGCATTCAACTCCAGAAGCGAGCAATTTATAATCTGATAGATGATATTTTGGGGGATACAAATGCACCAAACTTTTTGCAAAGTTACCTCATTTGTCTTTTGACAATAATCCTTTTCTAAATCCAACCATACAAATCTGCTTCTAATGTATTGCGCTGAATACTATTTTGTCACCATGGCCAACTTCCATCACATTTTCTCATGGTAATTAGATGAGCTTGACAAAGCAGTTAAGAGGCTATCAAACACATTAAGTTAGTAAAGTCAAAAAGTAAACCTAAACATCACCTCTTGTCATAGTCACATCCTTCCTACCAGTGCACAATTGGAATCAGGGGAATTCAAGAACTCATTTGCCGCAATGTTCACCCTGCATTTAGGCTTCAACTTATGAAACAAACTTGATTCAAGCATAACTATTCATTCTCTAAGAATATAATACCCTCTTTTGGAGTGGAATGCTCCTTTAACAGGAGCCTTCTTGCCCAGAAACTTGCATCTATATATGGTAGAAATTGTCGATAAGCAGAAAGATTTCTAGGAAGCAGGTTCAAAGCTCATTGCTGAAGAGGGGAGACGGATTACTTCAAGACGAAAACGCTCCCTAGATGTTTCATCATACTCCAAAAGGTGAGTCTGGCAGAATTCAAAGCTCTTATCTCAGACAGTTTAATAGGACTTTTAAGATAGAAATTGCTGATTCAGGGAGACCTGATGGATCCTTAGGAGACACATCACATTCCACCAAGACGCCTGTAGGCTTTTCAAAGGTCCTTCCGATGTCTTATCTCTAAGACTAGTGTGCAGAATGTCTGAAGATTGGGGCCCATGGACATTACTGGTATAGTGAAGGTCACAGATATGGCAGTAGCTATGGCATTTTTCAAGGTAACAACTTAAGTGCAAAGCAACATGCAGGTGTGCAAAATTGCTTACTTTAAAGACATGCAAAGGCTCCTTAGCAATTATACCAAGCTTTCTAGAAGCTTTTGAATGGATTACAATTTATCGGGTATGTTATAAATGAAAGGTCATGGAGTTTCTGACCCAGTGACAGATGAAGGTGCAGGTTAAAGATGATAAGAAATATTTCCAGGAATTTGCGATCAATAGTAATTCTTCAAATTCAGCAGGTGCAAGAAGCTTGATCACTCAAGTATGCATTTGCCACAAAATTGGTTACAGCACATCTAATAAACCACCTGGCCAAGATAGATATAGAATATGACACAAGGTTTTCTGTATCACGCAGCGGGTCAGACTGCTGGAGGGTGATCCGGCCCACGGGAGGGCTGGAACAGAGGGTGATGTGGAATACACAATGTTGTATTTTATCTACATGTACATGTTTGTCATATCCATCTGAGTAATCACCTTCTAATGTGTAATGGTCAGAGGTTGAGGAAATTTTCGGCGTCCTCAAACAAAAAAATCAACAGCAATTCTAATGTCTGAGTGTTATTTTAATATATTAAATGCTTCATAGCAATCCACATGTCGCACTCAAAGTGAGTTTGAATTATTCTATGGAAGCCCGTGTGATAATAGAAGTAGAACTCCATGTGATATCCCAAGTTATCATCCAATTCAAAACACCCGTATTGAACGTCATCACGGCCTCGGTATGACATAGGTGCCTGTACAAATTTCCAGAAAATTCTGTTTGAGGATTATGTCTTCAAATTCAGCAGGTGTATGAAGCTAGATTACTCCAGGATGGATGTTTCATAAAAGTATTTACAGCACATCACACAAAACACCTGGCGCGGAGGGACAAGATAGATAAATATTTCCAGGAAGCCGTGTTCAAGGTTTGTTTCTTCAAATTCAGTGAGTGTAAGAGGCTGGATTACTGGTGCAGATGGATGCACAACAAAATGCAATGATTCACCTGGCCAGGGAATGGACAGATAAGTACAAAATTGTCCAGAAAGTAAGATGCAAGGCTATTCTTCAAAGCCAGAAGGTTAAGGAAGCTTGGCTACTGGATGATGAATACCCCACAAAATGTAATGGCTTCTCAGAAGTTACAGCACATCTAAATAACACATCTGGCCGGGGGTCCATGGTGATAATGTTGATGCCTATGCCATATGTATTTTCCAGGAAGACCTAAGCCTCAAGGTGAGCTTTAACAGGCGGTTACATAACATGATTGAAATTGTATTAATGCTAACAGGCATACATTTTGTACATCATGTACCTTCTATATAATATAGAACATAGGGGCTACATGTAACTGAATTTGACACCTTGTTACTTGGAAAACCTGTGAAAATGGTAATGACAGACACACACACGCTAAAACAATACCTCCATTTTTATGATGATGTTATCAAGTAAAATAAGAATGAGATAGATTCAACTGTAATTGTCTCTGTCATTTAATCTGCACCATTGCTGGTAACAGTCACTTAAGTATGCAACAGAGATTTCAGAATGTTGAAGCATGGACTATCTGTACAATTAAGAGTCCCCTGTGGCAGATATGACCTTCTTTTTCTTGTCGCCGATGATGATTGTTCACTTCTAGAGGGCTTTGCTGTCATAAAGAATGGCTTTCCCTGCACGCCAAGGGAATGCCTCAGGTCGACAGCTAAACTTTCAGCACCTTGGAGAGAACATGAAATTGATGACTTCATCTTTCAACAGCTTTAGTTTTAGTGTCTCCAAATCGAGCACTGACCAGTTTTAGTCTCATTGGAGATCATTAATTTGTGCTGCAGTGTAACACACAGAAAAGATTCTCCACAGGCCAGAGATAACAACAAAGGCAAGCCTCATGACGAGAGCAAGGAAAGTACATGTGCAGTAAAAGGTAAAGTGTTTTTGAGGCCACAGAGGCAGTGGAGTGTTATCCATTGTGTCTAGGGCACGTCATTGGAAGAAGGCACTCATCTTTTTCATTCTACCACCTTTTAACCGCCACAACCAAAGTCAGGCACCCATCTTTACACCTGGGTGAGGTGAGCAAAGTCACGTTAAGTGCCATTCTCAAGTGCACAGTGTCTAGCCAGGACACCAGGAATCACACCTGTGACTTCTTGATGTTGTGTCCGCTAGCTTAGCTACATGTAGTTGGTCCATAATCAAGATTTAAGCCACTTGCAATTATCTAATAAAACGTAAGATATTCAAACCTAAAGCATGGGGTGGGATTATCAATATCCAGCAATCTCTACAAACAACTTGTAGTAAAAAGTGCTGAATACCTAATGGGTAAACTTATTGAAGAGCATTACTGTTATGTGGGGATGTCATGGTTGCTGTCCACAGACAATGGGTCTCCTAGCGCTAGCTTTTCTCCATTTCATGACACTCTGCACAACACTGATAGATGTTTGAGGTCTCCAGGGCAGTTAATGGAGCCTGCAAAGTTCAAAGGTGTAGCTAAGGGTGAACATTCTAGTCACACAGGATCATTTCTTCCATTCCATGACCTTGCTGCCGACCACGTAAAGAGGTTTAAACTCTTCTGTGTACCTCAGTTTACAGAGCTAGAGGTACCTTAGTAGACATTACGATTTGTAGCAAATGCTCATTTCTTGGAATGCTAGCCCTCTTGTTATGTAGAAAATTCTAAGACAGGGCAATTAGGCAGGATTGAAATGCATGGCTCAAAATTCCTTCAAGTTTCTTTTTAGTTTCTTCAACATTTGATTCCTATGCCAGAGCCAGCACCATCTTAGCCTGCCAAAATGTACCTTGTATGTACTTTTTCTGCAATCTTAGACATATTGTAGGCAGTTATTAGTCCTTCGAAGGTGGACTTCAAGATAGAAGCCATGTTTATATAGGAGAAGCTTCAGGCATATTGGCCTTAGGCATTAAATCTCTGCACATTCAGAATACAACATACTTAACATTGAAATGGAACATCAAGAGGTTGGATAAAAGAACTAGCCATGGTGAGTTAGCATTTCTCTACTATAGCTATCAAAGAGCATCATGTTTGCCTGAGTCTTCGGCCACTTGTTTTGAGCCTTGGAATGAAATGAGATTGTTATGCTGTGAAATTCGATAACCTTGAAATGATTGTCCATGGTGACCGATTGATGCTGTAAGAGATGGTGCTAACTTGGGAATGTAAAAAACTGCAGACTTGGTGGCACCAGTAGTAACATCATCACCCTCTCCATGGGTATGGAAGAAAGGCTCCTCACCATTTGGCATGCCTCTCTACATCCTTTATTGAAGATTACCCAATAGGGAACTATAACCTATCCTTGACTGAATGGGTGCAATTATATAATCCCATCACTCAGCCATGTTCCAACAGAGTATAGTTCTAGTTCTATTGGGACATAAAAAGGCAAAGTATGACACTGTTTTGATAGCTAGTAGTGCAATTGGTATAAGCCCTCTCACAGACATCAAAACGCATGTGTGGTGACAGGAATTCTAGGTAATATATCAAAGGTAAAGGCCCCAAAATTGAAAACAGTTCTTGTCTTGACCATTGTTTTGATTTGCGTTTTTTGGGTGAGCGGGGACGGGGGGTGGGGGTGTGTGCGCTTTACCTTTGAAATATTACCTACAATTCCTGTCGCAGCACATACGTTTTGATCTCTGTGAAAGGGCTCGCATTGTGACCCCTACACTTGTCAATGAGTATTATAGGTTCTTTGTATGTGCAGAGGCTTCATGCTTGAAGCTTATACACCTGAGCTTTATTCTTATCAGTGAGCTACATTCAGCTGAGCTTGGAACTCATTTTTGCATACCAAGGGCAAAGGCCAAGTAGTAAGAATTGACACAAAGAAAAAGCCACCATTACTATATTGAGCTAATAGATTTTTGCCTGAAGCCTAATGAAATATTGATGCGGTAAATGAAGGGAGAGGCAATTTCCACTGTAAAGTTAGCAGAGCATTCGCAATACCATCTGGTTTGAATCGATCCTATTGTGCGTAAAACTAGCAGAACATTCGGAATGCCATCTGGCCTTTATGATAAAGGATGGAAAATGTCTGATGTATGGATTTTCTACTTGTTACAGCAACAGATATCATATTTTCAGATATCTGCCCATACCCACTGGGGGCACCTTTGACCAAATGCTGATTCACAATGCTGTTCAAGTCACATGACATACATGTAGACCTCAGGTCATTTCAGCTTGAGAATGATCTTAAGCTCATTGTCTGATCTAAAGCTCATTCATATGAGTGCTTTAGTTTGTGTAAAGAAATAGGATATAAAATCCTTATAATGTCAACCATCACAAATCTATTGGAACTTATAATATTTGAAGTTGAAGGTGAGAATAAGATAATGAGTGCTATTTACTGTGACTATTTTTTAATATTCCAAACTTCCATTTCTCACAGTTCTTGATACAAACACATAAGCACAAGTCTCCCTAGCAAGAAATAAAGGAAGTGCAGTGCAACCAAGAGAACAATTGGACTTTTGTGGCTATTTTACTGCAATCCATCTCTATAAATAGTCAGAGAAACTGTCATCATATAAAAATATCAAATCATAAAAACAATAATTTCCAAGTACTGTATAGATTAATGAACTGGTATACACACTACAAAATATCCACCTTGTCACAGTCACTGAAAGATTAATTTTTTTATTCAGTAGCTGTAATCTGGATCATCCACTTTCATTTCCAATTCAAAATTAAACATTTTTTTACGGCCTCACAATTTACAGAGAATACAGTATATCCATTGTAATAACCACAGGCTAGTTGGGCAGCCCTGGCTATGCGTGCTAAACAACCAAACCAATAAATAAATAAATAAATATGCACCAACCACATACTTTTCCAGCTCAGTACATAAATCATGTATGCTGGGCTGGCCCATACTGCAGCCTACTGTAGCACAGAAGCCAGACATTATGTCATTTCACTGTCCAATTTTACAGTCCTTTGTTCCGCCTATTGTCCTGCTACACAATGTAGGACACGTGATGCAAGTGACAGACAGAATCGCATCATCCACTATGACTTAACTGTACTATAGACCCAATGTCGCTGCTCTGTTGCATCTTTTTATGGCCCTTTTGTCATTTTGAATAATTCATCACAGGGGTGCTCTGTCATTAACATCGTCAAAATCTACATGTATGTAAAATTTGGATGGGGTACCACCAGATAAGACATTAGAAAATAAGACATATTAGGAATAAAAAAATCTTTTGACTGAATTTCACTTGCTCATATCCTGGGCATATTCTTTGCAGGCATTCTGAAGATTGTCAAAGAAATTTATCATTCCCTTACACAGTTTGCACTTGCATACATATGTTTTTCAAGATAAAGACTTAAGCCCTGTCTCCTCCTGCTCTCAGCCATTTTGTGACCCCTTGATGAATTGATCTGCGCAGAAAAATGAGCAAGTCGACAGACCAATCATCACCCTCGCAGCCATTTCACACTCCCCTCCTGGCAAAACAAATTAACTGCATCTCGCATGCGCAGCTGAGTCGGCTTTTCTTACATCACAGGCCACAGACAGCAAGCTGGAGCATCATGGGTAAACTGATACCTGTCTTCTTTGAATCTTACCTCTTACCTCTGAATCTCTCCCTATCTTATATGTTAACATTTTTCTCACAATTCTGGTCAAAAGTTTTTGACTTACCGGTAGTTGTTCATCAAACTCATTGATCCAGTCTGTCTATCACGATAAGTTTAGCCAATGATGGCATGCTAAATACTATTGAATTTAGCAGTTGGACCAATGAGAGAGTGGTTTCATTTGTATGTTCTAACAGAAGTGGATGGGGACATGGGATCATTCTATTCAGGATAACTGTCAATACTACATATAACAGCTAAATTAACATATATATAATGGCAGTGGATAAATATAAGCTCAAACAGAGTCTTGATACAGTCACACCTGGTCTGGGCACACCACCTGGCACAGTTAACCACTTCCAGTCACCACCCAAATTAGAACATCTTGTCAATTTTTACATTAACTCCACCCTACCTTCAACAATTGTTTTTATCTCAGTCATTTGAGTAATTACTGAATACAAGTTTGCATCACCGTACTTAAAAAGATCATCAAATACCATGTACTTCAACTGCTGCTCATGACTGTACTTGAATTTGACATTCACCGCACTCCTCTGACAACGGGCGATAAAAATGATGTAAGCCGAAACTTCCACTTCCTAATGTCAGCTGCATTAATAAATGAAAATATATCTGACATTTGAAACTAGGAAAAAGACCTTATATAAGTTGACACTTACGTTAATCATAAATAATTGACAGTGTCTGATGATCCAGAGTTGCAGAATTAGGCCATTTGTAATTCTCACCGTGGGACTGATTTTGGCACATAGAGTTGGATATGAAGCACACTTCACTGCCAGGTGGAATGACATTAATACTGAGTGGTATAAACCTTTATGTGTTCCACTGTGACTACTTATTAGAAGTACCAATCTGCAAGTTTAGGGTTGTTCCAGAAACATGAATCTGAAGTACTGTAAAACGGTAAATGTTAGCGATGGTTTTGTTACTTTTAATGACAGCAAAAAATATTATTCTGTGTTCTGCCCACCTATCCCCTTGTTTCATCTGCAAACTTAAAAGCAAACACTACGTTGTCTTTCTACCCCAAAATTAAATCCCTGTTCTCATTTACATTATTGTAAGAATAAAAATTGAGCTGCATGAAATCTGTTGTAACTTTAAGGGGTATAGAACTTGCTTAATGCTGTAAAGTCAAGTTTGCAGCAACTTTTCAAGCAGGGGAAAGGAGACATTTATGATAGGCACACAAAGTATTACAGAAAGTGGACCACAGACATAAAACCACCACAACTATTTCAAGATTTACAGTACTCAGCCAAGCTTAAATCCTTTTAGAGACTTCAGGATGTTTTCCATGTATTAAGTATGTATCAAAAATGTTATTCTGTCTTCTGCCCACCTATCCCCTTGTTTCGTCTGCAAACTTAAAAGCAAACACTACATTGTCTTCCTACCCAGTTCTCATTTACATTGTTGTAAGAATAAAAATTGAGCTGCATGCAAGTATGACTGCATGTGTGTAAAACAGTAAAATATATCTATCTATCACCTCTCTTCTGACCTCAATCTTAAAGATCATCTGCAAAGCGCCTGGAACAACTTAGTTTGCACACTTACACAACACACTGCGGCGGAAGTACCACAGAAGATATTGGAAATCTATCGCTGTTGGGCATGCTGCTTCCCACAGGGTTACAGAGACGGATGATTATAACAAACCCTCCTCAGTTAGAGCGTCTTCAGCCCACCTAAAGACCTTATCGCCTCTCACAGAGACAACGGAGCAAGTGGGCTCGTCTACAATGCCTCGTCTTATTGCTTTGCCACAAGCTGATGTAACTGTGATTCATCCTCTAGAGAATTTAACCACTAGAATCTGTTCATTAATGAACAGCATAGCATCTTAATCTACATTTCTGTGTGGTCTAAGTTCCTTTCAACTAAACGTGTGGCATACTCAATTACCACAACTTTAATCTCCATGCAAATGTTGGGGTGAGAAATAGTGAAGTTTTCTGACAGGCCAGTTTTTTGACAGACTTTCACCCCTCCATTGCTGAAACTGGGCACCAGGAGGGGCAGTTCTTTCAAAATTGCTGTCTTGTAGGATTAACCTTAGAACCTGCAGCTGAAGGCAACTACATTGGATCTGCTTAATATGCTTTCTTGCTATTTTGGTATTGTAACAAATTCTTCCCATTGATATTTTGCCCTGGTGCTTATACTTAGCCCATTATTTTTGTCCTGAGGAAAGAGGCATATGGTCATTGAATTTACCCACATGATGAAAGTGTTCACAGAATAATGGACAAACTTTCTTGTGTAATGAAAAAAAAAACAAGTAGAGAGGAGAACAGATAATTAAACAAATTATAATTAACGCTAGTTCACCTTTATCCGTTGTGTAACCTATATCCGTTGCTTTTAAAAACATGGTATTTAGGGATATCGCCTCAACAGACTTTGGTTTAAGATTGCAACATTTTCAGGACATTGCAGCTTAAAACTACCATCCGTCGACTGTATGTGTCTAAATGCACTGTTTTGAAATACAACGGATATAGGTTAAAAATTTGTTCTGGATAATTTTTCCAGCTTTGGTGAAAAAATCCTACATAAGGGGCATTGAGTCAAACCTAGACCCATGTTATCTATTCTAGTCTCTGTGCGAATTGTAATAGGTCACAAAAATTGATTCTATAAGTTCTCCTCTCTCTTGCATGGTTGGCTGATACATGTTTTTTGTACCAATAATGATAGGTGGTGTTTGATAAATGCTCTGAGTGAACAAAACCTGCCAATACTACAAGACGTGAGGAGGTGGCGAGCACAGCCTTTGCCTTCTATCATCAAGCTATGTGGGTCACGTCAATAAGTACATGTAGGCTTTGATGAAAAATAGGACCCTGATTTCACAGAGGCTCCTCACATTTACTTATCCCACTGTAACAGGATTTGAACTACTTTCTGGTACAAAAGTTAGGTTTCATTCTTCTGCGTCTCAATACATGAACTCATTGATATACGGTCAAACTGTACAAGAAGACCACTCAGGGGACCTATAAATGGAGGATATATGGACAGGATTCTTAATTTTAATGCTTTTGTCAATAATCTAAGGGACCACCAAAAATGTGTCAAATTGGCCAAGTGGTCCTTATTCATAGGTGGTCACTTGATGTATAGGTTTGACTGACTGTACATGTATGTACTGAGGCAGGTGGTCATTCTGTTTTCCGTTGTCTCTACGACTAATATGTATATTGTATGCTATGCTACACAGAATATTTTGAAGGAACATTCCTTAGTAATTCATTTCATAACACTTTGAATATCTGCGACTCAAGCAGTCTGAAAATGCAATAACCACAATAATCATAGATTTACAATACAGTTACAGCTGAGTCAATGACTATGTCCTTGATTGCACTGACCTAAAATGACTCCCATGATTATGCAGAAGCAAGCAAATCTCATAATGTCAAATCAATAACATATTGATTGGACTAAGTTGCAATCAATACCTTCCTGGATGTATAAGAACCAACCAAGCATGAAAATCAACCATACTTCTGTTTATGAATAAATACATTTCTGTTTTCTTTCTTTAAACTTTTCAATCCCTCACTGATGACATTCTGATTTCTATGTGTTTCAGGCAACATTTTGAGGGGAAACGAAGTACATGTAGTAATATGGACCAACTCAACCATGGACAGCACGAAAATTGACTCGAGCTGCCCATGGAAACAAGGGCAAGATGGACCGTTTTATCAATGTGTAACAAGTGACGCATATACATTAGGTTGTTGTGCATAACTCTTGCTACATAAGACGTAGTTCAGCTTTGATAAATATATAAAGAAAAGTACTAAGACCTATGTCAACATCTCTATTTGACCTTGACAAATTTTCATTAGCCTCTTGACCTTGTGTGGCTCCCTCCCAAGGCAAACAGCAGCCAAGAAGAATCATGTGAAGTCAAGTTAGGGTCAAGCCAAAATGTGCAAACAGCATTTTATGTTTCTTGATCTTGACTGTCCCCTTTCAGGGTAAGAAATATTCAGTCGAGCAGTTGAACCTTGCAACCATGTTTTGTTTGGCAAACCTAGTTACAAACACAGGTAGCATGGTACCAGCAGAGTTTACATCCTTTGCATCTGTCTACATGTACTTACTAAGTACAACACCTAACAATTAATAGGCAAAAAATTAAGGTATTGGAACTGGGGTAACTTGAAAGTTGATTTGGCGTATAAAGGTTCCCCAGCAGGTAGCCTGAGAAAATTACAGTATTACGAACCCTGCCCTACCTCTAACCGGCTCTTTCAAATGGTCAAAATGCCCACCAACTATATATTTAAGTCTCATTGCTTTATAAAACCAGGAAAATAATCAATTTGAGTGCAAAACTATCTAAACTGTTAACAGGGAATTGCTTTCAGAGGGCAACAGCCAATTTCACCCCCTAAATTTACAACACCCCCAGCAGCAAATCTGCTGACTGCATAGCCACAAAAAGTTTCAGTTCTTCATTAGAATGTATAACTTCTCCGCCTCCATTGTTTGAAAGAGACGCCCCTGTAGGCATGATAGCAAGGTAACCGTAGACCTCCCCACTTATGGTAAAGTCGATTTGCCTATCAGATACAGTCAATACATTCTCATTACTTCACAGATGGGTCTTTGTTCACTCGGCTTCATTCCTCACCTTCAAGGGGAATGCCCACCTGGCTTTACGACTTTGCAACCATCTCTACTCAATATTGATTCTAGCATGGAGAAATCGGAAACTTCTCTCCACTGTCAGAAGAGCTTTAAAACTGACTGCATTATAATCAGTGCAGTAATGAAAACCAACTGGCCAAGGAGAAACTTTTTGACCTTAAGTTTAGATTAATGTGTTTTAGAAACCATTAGAAGGTACCCATTAGGAGAAGAGACAGATGTAGGTAACCTATTTCTTGGAGAAGTTTTCAGCAATGAGCAGATCAATTCTACTGGAAACATTAACTTTTTATTCCAAAATAGCACATCCTTGAAATGTTTGAAAGTCTGGTATAGTGGTTTCTAGAATTGGCAATATCTGTACAATTCTTACATGTTTAGATTTTAACTTGCAAGACTGCATGAATATTACAACAGCTCTATTCAAAACATTAACATATATCAAAGAATGATGCTAATTAAGTCTGAAGGTCTTGAATAATTCAGGAAATGTCTAGTTTACACAGTCTTTGTCCCAGTCCACAGCTGTGTGTGATTTCTTCCAGCAACAGCACGCTACAGTAGACCAGTCTTATGTCCCCACCAACTTCCATCCAAACACTCAAACTCTCCCAACAGCTGCTCTTTTATCAGTTGAACAATTAATTTTGATCAAAAGCTAGAATCAGTCTACTAAAACGTAGAACCAGGATAATCCTGAAGAGTGGATGATCACCTTCCTTACACATCAGTCATGAGTGCCTGAACAGCAAAAGAAGGAATGACAAGATAATATACATTGTTTTACTATATCCTTACCTTTCTAGATGTTAATTGGATAGAAAGCTTTCAGATAACCATTCTATAGTCAATGCTTCTCCTTCCAGACATTTTCAAAAACAGTCTAAAACTGTTTAGACCACACTTGACTTTGGGATGTCCTTCAAAAAACATAAACTGCCGTCCCAGAAATGAAGTCCATGCAGCCATTAAGCATCTATCACTCCCATAGCGGTGGGGATGGCTTTGTGGCCACTCCATAAATGTTTCCATAAAAGACTCATACCCATAATCTTCTCAATTTTCAGATGTAATCTTAAGTACTAACAAAAGATGAGATTCAAAGCTATATCAATTGAAGGGCTTAAAATATCCACCTGCAACATGAAATTGGCAGAGGAATATTTCAAATTGCAGGTCAAAATATATACATGAAACTATGAAATAACTTAGCAAAATCTAGACTGAGTATGGTGAATCACAACTTAACTGTATATGCACTACATAACAGCATTGCTGGAAGCAAAAATGTTACTTTCATTTTGGTATTGTCATGAGTCTATTTGACTATACTATAGGTAAACCTGTTTCTACTTTCACAACACCTACCGTGCCACAATGAATTCAGCACCTGGGACAGGTCCATGGATGGACACTGCTGTTGTGAAGAAGAAATTTTGCTTTGGTTTTGTTTTGTTATAAGTATATCTTGTTTGTACTTTCATGACACCTGCGGTACCACAATGATTTCAGCACCTTGGCCAGGTCAAAGCTAGTATGGATGGATGCAGCATATTCTTCAATCACCTTGTCGTCATGCAGTGTTAACTCATCTAAAGCCACATAATGACTTAATTTTATGGATGACATCCTCTGGAAACCCTAAACCTGATGAAAAAGAAAAGACTGGCAAAAAATGTCCACAACTTCTATTTTGAGTGATCACGAAATTTACACAAATCACGATATAGCAAATATTGAATCCTTTGTTCTTATCCACCCCTTACAGAGACTATCCTTCTTATAAGAGTTATTTTGATTGTCTGAGGAACAATAAAGGACACAGCTGGTTAATCACAGTGGTGGTTTATCAGTGTTACGTGCCAGTCTATTGGACTAAACTTCACAAGCCTTAACTCATTAGAGGTAAGTTTTAATCAATGGGTGCACCATTGTAATTCTGGCACAGAAGATCATTAAAGTATTAGTGAGAGGAATTGTCCCTGGCAGAGATAAGCACCTGGGAAAATTACTTTCCTCAGTGCCAGTCATTTGTGCACTACAGTAAATTCATTTATTTTTGTGTTTTAACGTTTACAATTGAAACAATTCTGTACTACAGTAGGAATACAATACACATATTCATGATGTCATAATATCCAAGAGATCACCACAAAAATAAAATTAGCATGGAAATTTCAAGATTTACAGTCAGTCAATGCCAGATGTGCTGACAGCAGAGGGTAGCAACTGCGACGATAAAACTGCTGCAAATATTTCATTACTTACAATACCTCCCTACTGTCGCAGAACATTGAACCACAGCACCAGGGGGCCGTGTTTTTGTGCCAGGAGTATACCATCTGCTCCTAATTTACTGCGCAGAATTACAAAACAGATTTTACCACCAGGGTTTCCACACTCAAGTACTTAAGAACAGATTGCTGGAGGACAGAGACTGACTCAGCAATGGGTTCTATGCTGTGTGATGCATTAGCATTGTCTCTGTGAGATCTGGGAAAGCTGCTATCAGAAACAGCGCCATTCCCAACCTGCCCCAGACATAGGAGGCTTAAGAAATCATCTCAAGTTGCTAGGATGGGACATGATACGGTGATGTCCCTGGGCATACAACATAGCCATAGTGTAATGTAGACAGCCATGTAACACCTGTAACTCACATTTAGATTCCAGGTAATGCACAAAGCTGTAGTCGATGATATATTTTCTTTTGTTTGGGAGTTGAACCAACACTCCAGGATCAACCTTGCTTGTAATGGTATACTTCTTTACACATTTTTCTGCAAATTCACCAAACATTGGTCCTTTTGCACAGGATAGATTTTCATCATCTTAATACAATACAGTAGTTCTAAACCATGTAGCTGTAGCTGCAACTGCATATGTTGACAAAAGTTTTTATTCAACCAATACTCTTCTGTCTGAGCATGATGTATCATGTTTCCTTCAAACCCAGCATTTGTCATTCACACCTTCATGACCATATAAAGAATTTTTCAGTGTGGAGGTTTGGAGAATTTTTAAAAATTGTGTATTCTAAGGCTCTTTGAAGGGGAAAATTACTGTCAGACAGGTCACAGCTGCAGCCCGTGGCAATGGGTGACCTAGTACCATCCATGGTCAATATGAGTTTTACTCTTGTAAAAGAATCTGCTTCCCTGGGTAAGTGGGCATATGGCTGAAGAATAGGGTGGTGGGTACCAGTATGGTGTACCAGGACAAAATCGTTTATTCTTGTTGGACTAGTCCAGAAAAAACAGACCTGAAAAAAATCAATGGAGCAGATGTTGGACCGATCTTCTGGACCTAGACCGTACCTGTACTTAAATTTCCTGTACCTGTACCCACCCCTTACCACTGGTATTTTACACTCTGAGACTAAATCTGGCTCTAAGAAGGGCTTACATTATCAGTCAGAATCCACATCAACTCTACCCTTGATAACTGTTGTCTGAGTCTGTAGCTGTGTAATCTATACCAACAGCTTGTAGCAGAGGCTGATTTCTACACTTTATCTTCCCAATGCCTTGCCATTTTCTTATGGAGCACCGCCAATTCAAAGAGAGGGTGCTCAGCCCAAATCCCCGTCTTCACTCCTTATTGATTAGCTCAAAATGTTTTAGGTCTACAGAGCCTCAAGCCAAAAATGTTTGTACAATTTTCTGGCCGGTTACCTTGTATTGATTCCATTGCTGACCATGTTTTCCACGACAGGCTACCTCTAATAAGTATTGATTCTTGCAGCTTGCAGTTATTAGCAAATTCTATACATAAAATCAGGCTGTATATCTAATATCACCTGGGGTACCATTCAGCCTATAGGGTATGGTAATGCCAAGAGTGAAGTATGTGAAATAGTGAATCAGATGTATTGAAAACACTTCTGTAGGAATGGCCCATGAAGAAATTGGGGAGGGGGTATAAAGGAGAAAAAGATAGCAAACCCCCAAATAACAGTAATCATCTTAAGTTCCCTTTTCCTAATTCTAAATTGATGAATTAAAACAAAAGGATTCATAACAAATAGATTCTTTCATCCAAACCATCTTTTTCTTGCTTGTCAGTGGCAACATCCCAGCAGTCTTTTTCACTGATCTTCTGTCATTCATATACATTAAAGACTGAATCAATATCCACCCATTTGTGTCCAAACTCCTGTGCAGAAATCTTCAAAGATTCAGTTGATCAAAGAGGCAATGTTATAGCAAAGCTATGGTGAACAGCAAGGCAGCGAAAATTACTATATCATAAGCAAGCTAACAGCTTTAATATTACCTTGTATTTATTCTGTGTTTATGGTCTGTTTCATGGATCTGTATTAGTGGGGATCTGACGGAGGCTTATTAACCATTTAGGTCACCATCACACAAAGAGGTGGACCTACACAAGGATCTAGCTGATTAGCGCATGAGACAGACATAAAAGGTATACAGCCCTGTGAATAACGTCGATGACAAAATAACTCTAGCCGCTAATCAACTGCAAGCCTCTCATCCGAACAGTGTGTCACAGATCTGCTGACTCGATCAATATGGAATGGGGGGAACGGTCGATATTCCATTTTCATTCGGGAGGGTAACGTCCCATTTGGGAAGAATCGACCGGTGGCTGTACATGTGACACTGCAATTCTGTGATAGTGGTTCACAGTTCCCTCCAGAGAAATGGGCTGTGATATACCATACCACAAGCTGGGCAAAGATATGAAGCATTTTATAAACCACAGAAATAAAATGGTAAGATTGTGATAAAGTTGAATGCATTTAGAATTTCTTCTTGTTTTTTGCCTTCCGGCAAAAAGCGTTTTACACTTTGTGGAATCCCAGTTTAACGCAAACATGGGAAATAAACATCTAAGCAGTACAAAACAGAGACAAAAACATCATTTTGATGGCATAATTTTGCATTATCATATACATTTGCATAACAGCGACCAGTGGACTTTCGTTGTTCTTACCTAGAGTCATATCACTTAGATTTCAGCACCAGGGACAAGACCAATATGTTGCATGTAAACATTAACATGTTGGGCCCAGAATCAAAGCTCCTGAGTTTAATTCTCTTACTTGCTCCTGATGTTGTGCCCTTTGGAAAATCACTTTACACTACCTTCCTCATTTTACTCAAGCAAAAATGAGCATCTCTAGCTGTGGCTCTGTCGTCCCTCGGGTAGGATGTTATATGGACATACTGTGCTTAAAGATTGCCACACCTGGAGCAACTCTAAGTACCCACCACACTTACTGAAAACCAAGTCTTTGGGTCTTCAAAAGGTACTATTAATGTCAATCATTCCACAAAATGTGATAAATCAAAATAAACAAATGAAAATGAAAAAGCAAATCATACAAAAACAACATACTGTAAGTCTGTTGGGCAACAAGTTTGCCCTCTTTGTTCTCAAACAACTTTCCTGTCATGTTGCAACCAACTGAGAGGACAGTCGATATTCATTTCCACCAGTCTGAACAAATTCTTTCTTTCCTTTATTAACGACAGGACAATCAAACCATCTGGGTTCTCTGTGGGAGAAATTGATCGGAACTAACGTCGAAATAATCCCATCTCGGCATCTCTCTCCTGGGGTGACAAACGGCGCAGCTTTGTGCGGAAGACTTAAGATGAACAGATGGGCTCGGACTCCGACTGATTTTCGATACAGATCTATAAAGGTATATACTGTCCCAAAGATAATGGGGAGGCAGTATTGACTAGCTAAATCTTTCTCATAGTAATAAAGATTGTTTTTTGTCATTCACCTACCATCATGTTGAAACAAAAACACAATTGTAACTGCCCCGGTGACGTAATAACCTTGATACTTCTGCATTCTATTCAATTTGGGAAAAGCTTTGTTTGAATGAATCAAATTCCTAATGACAGTGTTCAGCTTCAAAGTATTTTAGATGCTGTTTGTATCAGTCCACATGACATTTGTGTAATTCTGCATTTTAAACACTGCTACATGAAGTTAAACTCAACAAGAATTCTGTCATTTGGATATCATTGAATCTTTGCTGGATGGAAGGAGTCTGATTACTAGATATCAGGTGAAATTACATGCTGAGGCACCATCAGCGATGAACAACGTACGTAACACTAGGAGCGAGTAAATATGAAACCGAGGATCTTCTAATCAGGCTGTGGAGTGAATGTACACCATGGCCAGGGAATTGTTCAAGTAGTCTATGTGTGTGACTTATGTTGCAGATAATTGTGAATAATGTGAGAAATAAAAAGTGACAGGACTGTCTGAATATGAATATATCATCCATTACTGATGCTGCATATTGCAATATTGTCAGTGCTGTGTTCCTTTAGTCTTGGAATTACAAGACACTCAAGACAGAAACGCTAAAAACAATACTTTACTCCCCAAATGGCTGTTTATTATGCAAACAGGAATGACAACCAGAAACCATAAGAATAAAATTTAGATTCTCATTCATTAACTTGGATGTTATTGATCTCCACAGGAAATGAAAGACTGGTCCTCATCTGTTGCATTGTGGGTTCATTTGGTATGATAAAGAAAACATGAACCCGGCGACAGGTCAGAATGGAGATTTATGTTTGTACTTCGACATCCTTCAGTTCCCATGTGACCTTTGACCTCAATTTTGTTTGAAGCTGATTGGTAGATTTTCATGGTGATTTGTAAAAGTCAGATGTGAGGAGCTTGGTCCTTATAGAGACATCTATGGGACAGTTAAAGGAGAGCTTAAAAAAAATACAATGTTATTCAAGATTCTGAACAAACACAGGGTCACGTTATATCTAAAAGGACAAGGGTAATTTGGAAATCTAATTAACTTTACTGGTGAATATTGCTTTAATGGTAAAAATAATGGGAGAAATAAATATGCCGTGAGATGGGGAGGACTCTCTCAATTGGCATACAAATGTTAACTACACTTGAAGAGTAACAACATTTGAACATAAATCTTTTCAAAATTCTCACTGCATGTGTGTGTTGCCAAATACCAAATGAGGTGTGTTAACACTATATTTTTGTTGTCCTCCTTTTATTTTCAATTCATTTTGACAATTTTTTTCAGTTTACTCCTAAGAAATTTTCAAAAAGCTCCCCAAAATACTGACAGTCAAGAACAGGCTAAGACATCTATTCCATGGGCCAGGACCCAAATTTCACATATTGATACCCTCTAAGGTGGCAAATTCTCTCTGTGATTCTTGAATAGTAAGATCTATGGTATACATTTTGATGTGATAGCTTTTCTGGTATGTTAGCTTTATACTGACTATCAGCCTCCAAATCTATCCCATTCTAAATGATTCAGGGATTTCATGTCACATGGACTAATCGGACTAATGACCAAGATGAAAACATAACCTTGAAAGCTGAGCAACCATCATGATCCTGTGGCATCAATGCCGCACATCAATCCTTAGTCTCGCACCACAAGCTAATTATGTGTTTAATGCAAGGGTAGAAAGTGTAATCCATCACAGGGTCTTCCTATTCGAGATGAAAGCAGGGCTGAAAATATTTCCGGGCCCACCCTTGCCCTCCCGACGTGGTATAAGCGGTCCTGTGAGCACTGGCCCGTGAAATAAGATGAAGCTGAATCCAAGATCAGCCTGGATCAATCAACCCAGTAAGAAGGGTCAAATGGATCTGGTTATCTTTCACACTTTTTAGTGCAGGGATTTAGAAGCCAAGGATTGGCAAAACAAATTTAATAATTTGTCAGATAGCTTACCTACAACAGTTGTAAATGCTGTAATTTTGTAGCAAGGGGAAAATGGAGTGTTTGTAGTTGTTTTATGTTCCCCGTTAAAACAATATGATAGGCGGGCTGCAGATAGAACCAGCATTTTTGTGGTTAAGGGCACTGCAAAAACCATAAATATCAAACAAAACATGTCAACATTTCCCTTTAGCGTCAATAATTACGGTTATAATGGGGAGGAAGAAGACAAGCTGGATGCCGGAGACAGACATTTAAGATGATAAGTAGTGGTAATGCATTGAAGATATTCAATATAGGAAAGTACAGTATTTGAGGGGCAAATAGCTTTTTCATCCAAACTCTGAGAGTTATCTTAGTTATCCTAGGGAAATCAGTGTACTGCATTTTCGAATACAGAATAACTGGTTCAACAGACAGACATAGAAAGTGCCAACTCTCATTGAAACAAAGGAATAAAACAAAAGATGGTCATAAAAATCCTGTTGGGTGAAAACATTATTGTGAGAGATATCTACATTTACTGTATACAAGATTCAATACTGACAGTTCATTCAATCCTGACAAAGTCTAAGCCACTGTCAAGACACTGTATTTGCTGAGTTCTGCATTCTTTGATTCTTGACAGTACTTGATTTAGACATATAAACTTGAATATATTCTTACATTTCTTTCTTCAAGGATGCCAAATTTTAACTTCTGGCACACTTTGCATTAAGATGTGTGTTTGTTTGGGTGGAGATCATGTAAATATAATGTCCCAGCCCTCCTATGGTTCAGGTTGCCCTCCAGCCTTACAGCGATCATACCCACAGTCAGGTTGTTACATCCGGTGATATAGAACACCATGTAATATTTTCTATGAACTTTGCAAACTTAACTTATACTGCACATTCATGTTATTTATGGTGTCACTGACAAAGGTGGGACAGGGTTTCCAATTTCCTGAATACTAATAGAATCCTCTGAATAGGGAGGACTTGTGTAACTTTTGTCATTACTCAGCCCAACCAAATCATGGCTCACATTACAGCTTTCAGCTCTGCTATAGAAGAAATCCATTTCATTGCCATCTAGTATTACAGATACACATAAATCTGAATGACATTGTGTAATAGAAAGGTGTTACCAAAATGATCCTAACTCCTCTAGAGGACTTTTTTCATCTCCCCTAAGAATAATGTGCCAAATTCCTTTCTAAACCCATGTGGCAAATGAATTACCTTTAAAACTCAAGTGTTCAAACTTAATCAATCCCTAATTAAGCAAGCTAATTAAGAAATAGATTTTTCTAATGGCATCAGTCTCAGGGGCCAAATAACACAAAGATGGCATCTGGTAGTGACATATGAATCTGGCATTTACATTTTGATGGCTAATCAAGCCATCGATAATGAGGTTATGCCAAAGGAAGCTGATGAACCAAGTGGTTTTGTTATGTAACACTTTACGGCCAGCTTAATATGACTTCAGAGATAAAATCAACACCATTTCATAGCTGAACTGGTGCAAGCTATGTATAGACCATGTTAAGTTTCGATTACATCATTCCAATTTGACTTCAACATTCTGTGGCCTTGTGGCTAGGACGGATGACTCAGAAACTAAAGCCTAAGATCCTGAATTTCAAAATATAGTACCTACTACACAGGTACTGATTGGACCCTGAAAATTTCAGCATTAAACCTAGTTTTGAAAAAAGACTGCATCACACAGAAATCAAAAGATGAGTAGGCCATTTCTGGCTTTATAATACAGCTAGTGTCTTACTATACGATTTTAGAGCTTTGCCAGTGGTCGAAGATCACCGAACACCATCAAATGGAATAGAATAAATTCTGGGTAGAAACAGCTTGCCAAACAAGAAGGTGAGCTTCAAAGGACATTTTTGGCAGGATCACAGTCAGTGACTTCTCAGTTACTTCGCAATTTTAAAAGTCAATGGTTGCAGGTCACTGAGCCACATCAAATGTGATAGATTTTGGGGAAAAACTGTAATCCACTCACTAGCAATTTTTAACTTTGGTGACCCTCTAGCAAAAAACAATTTTGTTAATAGGTTGTCAACTGTATGACATTGGCCTTAGGCATGTAAAACCAGAGGTCCTCTGTTCAGTGTGCATTTCAAAAAGACCTGGATCCAGGAATCTCCCTAGAAAAGTAAACATGAAAGATAAAATTCGTCTCTTTCATTCCTGTCATGCTCTTTAGCAAGATAAATTGGTTAATATCCTTCTATATATATATATATATATATATATATATATATATATTTATGTTACAAAAGTTTTTGTTTCATTTCTCATGAGAACCTGAGGCCAGTCATTTTCAAGAAACTGAAACTGTATCTGAATTTATCTGCTGGAACAATCAGCCCTTTGGTGTCACATACTGTAGTTTTGCGGGTATGCAGGGGTGGCTGGTTCCATTACTGCATATCATCTGTCACACCTTAGCTGTACAGACCTTATACCATGTGGCACCTACAATTTTGCAAAGCAAGGATTTTAGTCTCCCCTAAGGCCATAACACTTAATTTCCTTGGCTCTCAGACATTCAGAAGGAGGGCATGAGGAAAACAGAAGACTGGTTGGAAAACGCTTATCTGACTAGATTTACTCCTTCCAACTTTTTCTACCATCAGGTCAGGGGTTTAGCCAGCGTCCGTTTTTCCGTCAATTGACGGAAATTTGCTGCGTCTGACGGAAAAATTTTAAAACCAATCCGTCAACCTTGACGGACAAAAATCCTTGGTGGAAGCTACAGGCGGCTTGGGGACACCGTCCACGGCCGTAAAAGCCACACACTGTTTGTTTTGCTATTGTTATGATTGTTGACAATGTGTGTCGGCGCCCTTTCGCATACGATAATCTCATTAAAACCCGTTTTTCAAGGTCTCAGTTCAGTCCTTCTAATCAATTTTTGCGGTTTTCGCAACAATTGTAATTGGCTGACGGAAAAAAAATTCGAGCTGGCTAAAGCCCTGCATCAGGTACTTTTCCCTCAGATTTGTAATGATAGAATTTCATCATTCTCTAAAATCCGATAACCCACAAATCAGGTTGCTCACAGTGGCCTAACCTTGAATATGTCAAAGATCCCCACATGCATATCCATAAGTGTAGGGGTGTGCCATGGTGTACAATGGCTCACACTAATCGTTTTCCTTGTATAAAATTGTCAGTGCAAAACAGATAAATTTAGATATCTAGGCCCGGGATTTGAACCATTAACCTTATCATCCAGATTCAGGACTGCCCACCATTGAAAACACAAAGCTCTAAAACAGAATGGCTATTTTCAATCACCATTTCAGATCTGTGGTGAGATAGACATCAGGTGGCTGTCTGAAAGTGGTCCATGTGCCTCATCACATAGACACTGCATATGCATCACTCCTGAACCAGTCCTGAGTATGCATGAGTCTGTTTTAGGGCGACAGTTTTATCATACAGCACTTAAGGCTGCACTAATCTGATCCCACAGATATGGTGCACGTCTCTGTGTCATCCCTGAGATAAAACGGGAGTGAACCACTGACATGTAACAGTGCTCGGAGGGATACATTGTATGTGCTGCCCTAGAAGTAGACTAATCTAATTAGCAGACTTAAGTGGATGGTACACGACAGTATAAATATGGTCAAAATAGTGCATCCCAGATTCAGGGCCAAAAAAGCATTCTGCTCTGGTACTTTTTGTACGTCCTTCTGTCAGAGGTCATGTGCTTCGATGTTAAGCCAGAAATCCTGTACATATGCTTGACGTTTACCATAAAAAGTATCTGTAAAGGCTCAATTGTAGTAACTTTGCTACATGTAGAGTAACTGAAGTAAATGTAAATATTGCTGAGAAGGTAGTAAATTTTCAAGCTTTGAATATCAATTGCTGTTGAATGTTTTACAACCCAACAGATTTAAAACATTTCTATTATCGCAATTTGAATTACATGTATGACGGTCAAGTTTTGATTGATTTTATTTGCTATACAATATCCAGAACGGAAACAATAAAAAAATTGAGATTTCCTGATCATCTATTCATGGAGCCGGAAATAGAGCCACCTTCACTGACCTTACTGCAATTCCTGATGTAGTTCATATTGTCATTATGTAAGGCTACTGTTTAGAAGTCAAAGATCACTTGTATGAGGTTCTCATGAAAGATTTATCTTTGTACTTTTTTGTATTTTGATGTTCATATGCTGCAGGCAAATCCATTAATGCATGGATGAATTATTTAACCAAAATTACATAATATTGGTGGACAGAATTTGGCAATGTCATGCAATAGCTGTCAAAAGCAAAATGACATATTTCATAACATGCCTAGAAGAGACAGTTAAAATTTGTACAAAATTGAAAATCATTGTTTTGCTTTGATTTGAAGCATTCATCAGACAACCATTGCTCATATAATCCTTGCTAGACATTGAAATTACTGTAACATAGTTTTATGTTTTCTGCAAAATAATGGGAATCATTTAGATGGTAAAAGTTAGAGAAATACTGCTTGTCATTTCAGAGGATTATGAAATATAGTCTTGCTACATTGTAATTACTATCATACCATGATATATGAGATAGATTCACTGTATGATGTTACCTCTTACAGATAAATCTGTCATTATACTTTTGAAATTATGGCTGGTTCAAGATTATGAAAGTAATATTTCTTTCAAACCTGCTTGCTATTTGAGTTCATTTTTCTTCCAAGCACCATGCTGTAAAGATGTGTCAGACTCTGATTTCCAAGGTGTAAATCTCAACATTTCCTATTCTACAAAGTGTATACCTGATTGCTATTCAGATAACAGTCTTACAATATTACAATCAATGGCAGTGTGGTGCTGCCATACACTTAATGAACAGGAGGGGTAATACAAACTTCCAGGTACCTTTGACCCAATCCTGTGTCATTAAGTGTAATTGGGTTAGCCATTCACAACATGGTATTTGTATTGACATGATAAATACATCTTTTAACAGCAAGAATCTTTCAGCAATTTCTTGCTGTTTTAAAAGATGTCAACAAAAGGGGATTTCAAGGGATCTGAGGGTGTAAAAAATATTCAGTTCATTGCTGTAAGGGCTTATTCTCCTTAAGATCCAGGATATATATCAAATGTGTCTGAACCAAACCAATGATAATAATACAATAGTAAGCTCTTTAACAGATCTATGGTTACTGTAAAAAATGTAGTCACTGTCTTACCTGTATGGTGGTTTGCATACCATCCATAGCACAGGAGAACAGGACAAGAACAGCACGCCATCAGCACAGGAACACCACAGCAACACCACAGTGTTGGCACAGGAAACAGCAGAAGAGGCAGCAAGAGGAAAAAGAAACTTGAAGTTAGCAAGTCATTCTGAAGTAATTTATCAATTAGATTGACATCTTGATAATTGGGCAGGTGTACTCTAATAAGCATGTTCACAGATCAAACTGCACATGCAGAGGTCAAAGGTGAAGGTATCTGATTTGTCAACAGTTTTTCCCTCAATCTTTGTACATGCTAAGAAGTACATGGCCTCTGTTGGTCAATATGCATGACAATGCTGAATCCATAAAAATGCTTACTGATAAAAACCTTCAATCAAAAACCTTCAATCACCTATCCACCCATTCAGACATGGGATTGTTTCTAGTAGATTTCTGGTCTTACAAACCATGACTGGAAATTGTTTGCAGTGCTACCGATGACATAAAATTCACTGTTGACTTGCTGCCCTTTTCTCCAGATTTGACCAATGTTAGCATTGCATTAACATGCTGCATGCTTGGCAAAGTTAAAGCCTTCTACTGTGCTTTTATTGTACACGTGTCCTAATTGGTAGAGAAAACTAAACAGAAATATCTCTACTGTAGATGGATCTACAACTCAACCTTCATGACATCCATTTGCTAAACATGACTGACTACTAACTGGTACAACCTAAACTACAGGCTTTCTTTGTTCCTTACACTTTACAGTGACTCAGAGGTAGACTGTATAAATGGCCCTCTTGTCCACAGCCTTTCACAATCAGTATTAGCAATAAAAGCCCTTCCAAGTTGAAGGGAGGAAAGCACATAAAATATACATGTCCAATCAGTTCCTCCATTTCTGGGCAGGAACAATTTACTGGCAATCACAGAGAAGGTCAGCCTGGCGCAGTATGGGGGGAGTCACTAGACCAAGTCTTCATGTGCATAATAGATATTGGGCTTTAGGTAAGGGACAGGCCTAATCTAAATTGTGTGCTATAAATGTGCCTGTATGTGCACATGTGTGTGTGTATGTGTGTGTGTGTGTGGTTCTGGGCTTGGGTAGTGTGAAACCTCCTTTGTGAGATGGTCTTGTGTTATAATGGTATAAAATTGCTCTGATTGCTCACGTTTTTAAGGAAAATAAGTCTAGTCTCTAGTAAAACATAACATCTTTCTGTATATGAATAAATGAAATCACTGTTATGTAAGGCTGCTGAGACCTATTTCTTGACCCCCTGCAGGGCAACGTTTACATGTACCTCAGGACGGCTCCAAATTGTGTTAGCGGATACCTGTTTCCTCCGGTTGTCTTATCAGCCTCAAGTGCAAGATGCAGGACTTAAGTAATCTAATTTACTCGAGTGCCTGATTGGCTTGTTCAGTCACCTTTCCAAATTAAAACAGATCGGAAAAAGGATTACTTCGGAAGGTGTCCAATTTTTTATGCTTGGAACTGAACAGATTTTAACTTGCAATGCTGAAACCTATAAATATTGCATTAATATCATTGAAAATAATATTTTCGTCACACAATTTAAGACAATGAAAGTAGAAAATTCTTACAGAATCACAGCACTGTCTTTGAATGGGTCTTGATGTGGAAAACAAGCATGGAAATATTGGCACAAAGTTGCAAGGACTTGCATGATTGTAAGAATACTGAGGACATTAAAGATTATTTGAAAAAGGGCATTCAAAACAACATTGACATGATCATGTAAGCAGCAACATCATAACTTAAGAAAGTCATCTTTCAACTTTCAAATTCAAGGGAATCATGTTGAATTTCTTACATTAGATAATTATTATTTTATAATAGTGACATTTTATGTTACTTGCAAGGTCACCTTCATCCTTTTTATGGAATATATTTGTCATGTTCGCATTTATCCAAAATTTTATTTGACCATAAAGTTTTTCCTTGAGGTTCCAATTTTCTGGTGTCATCCCACGTCCAAAGTGACCACCATTTAATGTTTCATCCACTAAAGTACCGTACCCCATAAATCCTTCATGGTTCAACTTAGTAATCTGGAATATTTCCAACCACATTTTATCAGTATTCCATCACTCAAACTTGAGTGGCCACACTACAGTTTAGGCATACCATAATCATGTAACTGATAAATACATAGACTGCAAGCCAAAATTTGGGGCCCCTCCAATTTTACTATTATATAACATCTGTTGGACGGTTTGATGTCATTAGGTAGTTTCATACAGTCTCTTGGGATACTAAGAGGTCAGTTGGGTATGCCAACCTTTTTCCAGATTTCATCAATTATATATATTACCATATAAATGAAGAGGAGTACTAGTGTCTCTTTGCATGTTGCAACTACTGCAGGTCTGGAGCTGAACCTAATCCTCTGGACCCAGACCATACCTGGACCTGAATTTTCTGTGGTGGTGCCTCCTTACACTATATATAATTTGACACAGCAATAGAGATTTGGAAAATTGATACAGGCGATATGCTAAATAAAGGTGTACAAAAAATGAACGAGATGGAAAAATTGTTTGATGTATTGGAGAAAATCATGACATCACCCAAACATGTCAATCGTTTTTCTACGTAGAATCCATTTGTTGACGGGACATCATTCTCCACCCTTTCATGCTCAGATAACTCTCAGCTTTTTCCTTGAATCATCCGTCATACCACCATTGTGGCATTTCATGACCTTTTTTCAATTCTTGACTGCTCCTGTTAATATTACATTGTATATTTCCAAGGTTCCATCATCTAAAACATTTACATCTCTTTGATATTCATCTGGCACAAAGGCTGACATGAGTAAGCATAACTGTCTTGCCTAGGGCCTTCCCCAAGCTTCTGATGTATTCATTTAATCTACGACATTTGACCCAACAGCATAAATACAGTAACAAAATGTCCTTTGGAACAATTCAAATCCTCTTAATAAGCATTTGATAGCCTTCTTTGGATCATAAGGCTGATTTATCAGGAAAAAATATGACTTTTGCCCTTGACTTCATACCATGATACAATAGAATGTAATCTATAGAAAATTCACATTGTTCAAAGTCTGTTGCTTTTTCAAACTGAAAAAAACATATTTTCCAATATCTTCCCTTTTCACATTTTAAACTCTTCATCCTCCCAGTATAGCTACAAAATATAACCATAAAATGATAAATGATTAAAAAAAAATTTTCACTGCTACCTATGCCCATTGCCAGTGCAAATTTGGTGAAGGTTTAACTTTAATGATTTAAGTGTTGATACAAAACAAAAGAGGCAGGAAATTCAACATTTAGCAGTTTGTTTAACCCTCTACAAGCTGAGGCAGCTTTTTTGCACCAAATTTGCAGAGGTTATGGAGTCAGATAGCATGGAAAAGGTTGTACCATTTTGCTCTCATCACTTCATGGTTAATGTGGACTAATTTTTACCTTTGCCAGAATGGCTAAGGTTATGTTTTCGGTTTGGTGGTGTGGTTCTCCCCGTTTGTGAGCAGCATAACTCGAGAGGACTTCGATGGATGCAGCTGATATTTGGTGGGTGGGTAGGGGTGTGGAAGACGAAGGTCGAGTTCGATAATGGGCCTCCTAGCGGCTTGCTAAGGTACTGCAGCAGGACCTGCATGCTTGATATCTCGCGTTCCGGATATGCTGCGGTCGTGATTTTTGAGCGTTAGGGAGCCCTTAAAGCAGGGAGTGATTGCTGCGAGTTTGGGCCCCCTAGTGGCTTTCATGGAAGTGCAGGCACCGGTTTAATTGCAAACTTTTGTCTGCGGACAGCATAACTCGAGAAGACTTCGACGGATGCAGCTGGTATTTGGTGGGTGGGTAGGGGTCTGGGAAACGAAGGGGGAGTTCGATAATGGGCCCCCTAGTGGCTTCCCTTGGTACTGCAGCGCAACTTTCGGGTGTGTTTTCTCATCTTCTAAACATGATATGGTCACGAATTTTGGGTGTTAGATAGCTCTTATGCTCAGGAGTTAGTAACATAAGTTTGGGCCCCCTAGTTGCCCTTATTCTTGGTCTACAGATTATTAAATCTTATGTGTACATAGCATGTATACACCCCATCATGTATAATGTACTGTCCCTATAAACAATTTTCTTGTAATCGTATCGTCTGGTTCATAGTCGTGTTGACCTCTTTTGCAGCAACTATGACCTTTGGGGTCACTTCTTGTCAATCTTACACTATAGGCTTGGGCATGACGTAACCATTACACCCAAATATAGCCACAGTGCCAGAATGGCTATGGTTATGTTTTGTGCTTGAGTCTCTGTGTGTGTGTGTCTGTGTGTGTGTGCGTGTGTGTGTGTGTGTGTGTGTGTGTGTGTGTGTGTGTGTTAACAGCATAACTCAAGAAGCCTCGGATGGATCCCGATAATATTTGGTAGGTGGGTAGGGGTTGGGAAAACGAAGGTCAAGTTCGATAATGGGCTCCCTAGCGGCTTGCTAAGGCACTGCAGCAGAAACTCAATTTTTTATATCTCATGTTCTGGACATGTTGTGGTCGCGATGTTTAAATGGTAAATAGCCCTTGGGGCAGAGAGTAAGTGCTGTAAGTTTTGACCCCCTAACGGCTTGTTTGAAACTGCAGCCGCCGATTTCCTTTCAAACTTTGGAGGAGAATAACTCGGGAACGTGTAGAAGGATCGTCATGATTTTTGGTATGTAGATAGCCCAAGTAACAATGTACATAATGGAATACTAATTATTCAAATCAACAGCTAATTTGTATAATTAATGAGGAAAGTTTATAAATCCACTGCATTTCATGATAGGACTTTCAAACTTGTCACATATTTAGATGAGAAAGAGAAAAATATCAACGCATATTAATTATGCAATTGACCTCATTTGCATAATTAATGAGAAAATATGAGTGTGTTGACGGATCGTCATGATTTTTGGTATGTAGATAGCCAAAGGGAAGACTTACATGATGGAATTCTAATTATGCAAATCGACAGCTAATTTGCATAATTAATGAGGAAAGTTTGTAAATCTACTGCATTCCATTATAGGACTTTCAAACTTGTCACATTTGTAGCTGAGAAAAAGAACTGTCAATACATATTAATTATGCAAATGTTGATCTCATTTGCATAATTAATGGAAAATATGAACGTGTTGACGGATCGTCATGATTTTTGGTATGTAGATAGCCTAAGTAAAAACTTACATAATGAGATACCAATTAATAGCTAATTTGCATAATTGATGAGGAAAGTCGATAGATCCACTGCATTCCGTGATAACACTTTCAAACTTGTCACATATGTAGTTGAGAAAGATGGCAGAGAGTAAGTGGTGTATGTTTGGGTCCCCTATAATGTCTTTTCTTGAACTGCAGATGCCGGTTTTGTTTCAGACTTTGAAAGAGAATAAGTCAGAATGAAAGGATCATCATAATTTTTGGTATGCTGATAGCTTAAGTGATGCTTGATACAATTTGATATTAATAGTGTAAATATGGATCTAATTTGTATAATCAATGGCGAAATTTTATGAACCAACTCCAGGCATATAAAATAAAATGTAATGAGTGACAAATTTATGTCTACAGACATCATTCTACATAACAAACCTGGTTTATTTGGCAAAGGTATGTGTTCGTGGAACTCTAGTTCTGACTGAGAACGGTCTGTTACCATGGTGTCGGGGGCCATTATGACTGGTTTCCATAGTGACAGATAGGCCTGAGATCCTACTGGACTGATTTGCACAGTGATAAAGAATCTTGGGCTCCTATTGGTACTTCTGGGAATGAGATTGGTTCTCTAGTGATAGAGGTGTGTGCCAACAAGCTCTTGGAGAAGGAGCCCAATCAGGCCCCGACAGCAAAAGATTGCTTAAAACAGGCTATCCAGACCTTATTTCTTTTAATCTTTTTTGTTTGAAAACAAATAAAGAAGCACTGAAGTATGGATGTCAAATTGTCTATGAGCCTTTATTCTAAGGATAGAAATCATATTTTGTAGATCTTAAAAAAATAGTACATGACTTCACTGCTAAGTTACAGTACTGATTTTTTCCGTCTTTGTTTCCACTGTAAGCACTGTTCTACCATGTCTACATATAGTCAAGTGGCCTTTGTTGTATCATACTTGTACTGTGTATTATGCTGAAGTGAATAGCAATCAAACAAAACAAAATAAACAGAACACTACCTCCTCGTCTAAGCTGTCAGACGAAGAAAATTGTTCGTCTTCTTCCATTGGCTCGTCCTGGAATAAACAAAACGCTCCTTAAGAAAACAAATGCACAACAAAACATACACAATAAACAAACAACAAAACATATACAACAAACAAATAGACATAAAATAATGTTACTTAAAACTACAGCACAATCAAAAAAGAACATACTACATACAAGTAATACGTAACATATTTCGGGAGATTGAGAGTTATATCTTTTAATTCATCAAAAAAACCTTGTCACAAAGACATTTCATGCCTTAAAAAAAGAACAAGACAAACAAATGGAGCAGACAAACAGCAAAGAAGAGAAGGATTCATACAAAGAAAGAATAAAGATTAGAGAATGAAATCAAATAGCATTAGAGAAGAAGACAAGGTTTCTCTCCATGG
>NW_023365795.1:114013-135282 GCF_000003815.2 Branchiostoma floridae
TCCTGAGCTTGTATTAGTGACTCTAGGGATTTCAAACTGAATTTTTTCTGAAATCTGGCCAGAAGTGCACAAGACTGTGCAACACAGGGAACTAGTAAATGGGATTGAAGGAGAGAACAATTGGCAAGAAGTTGGGGGGTGGGGGGGTGGGTGCTGGTGGGGGTGGAGGGTGGACTGCCTGTAGCATAAAGTAAAGACTGGAACAATGCCTCCCCATCACATTACTGTGATCCCAGTGCCATTATACTGATTGTCAAAGATAGGGTTTCCTACTGAGTTTGTTTTCTTCATGTTTTCCAATGCAATTTTAGGTAAGCATCTCTAAGGTAATGGCCTCTGTTTGTACTTGAATTAGGCAAATTGCTACTGAGAAACTTTGCCCCCTTGGGAGGGGAACTGCCCACTTCTTACCATTTTGTATTCTATCCCGGGTGGTTTTACTTTTACCTTATTATACTCTAAGAGAGTTCTACTAAATTGTCAGCATCAAACAGAAATTTCACTCCAATTCAGAACATATGGACTAGGCAAATATGGAGAATTTGTGCTGTAGATCAAATCATTTGATTAGCTGCTCAGTTTGACCTCACATGATGGGGTGGGGGGCATTCTGTTTGTTGTCCCTCGTAAGACATGTCAGAGGTGTAGCTCACTTGAGCATATTTCAACATTGCAAAAAATAGATAAAACTTTAAAAAGCCTACTCTGTTTCCTTGTCAAACTATATACTGTAAATACATTTAATTTTGCAGGGATTTAATTTTGCGGTAGCGGTAAAAGGGACTTTTCACTGTGGTTTTCAAGCTATTCACTTAAGAACACAAGCCACCAAGGTCACCTCATGTCCTCAGTAACCTTTTGCCCATAGCAAGACAGATGAAAGACACTGAAAAGTCTATACATTATTGATCCCCCATTTTGCCACTTATTAGAAATAGCCTGCAGGACCATATGGCAGAATCATCACTAATGTTATAGCAGTCAGCTTAACTAGAAAATTGTCTGGAACTGTCCTTTGATAAAGAGGCAGTTTTGGGGCGGAGAGCCAAAAAGGAATTACAATAAGCTGTGCATTCCATTATTCAATTAACTCTAAGTCATTATTACAGCTATATATCTAATGAAATATTGCATCTTCAGATACTTATGGCCAGTGATATACATGGGTGATGTATATTTAAAGTAATAACTTAAAAAATGAAAAAGGCTTATGACGTCTATAGGCTTATTGATATCATTGGGTCTATGGACCAGCTTCGGATTGAACGCAAGATCTTGGAAAGTAGCCAGATGCTCCCTGCAAAAGGCAGATCTAGGTAAATTTAGCAATTTGTCAGTTTCAGTAAAAGGTATTCTCAAAAGATTATGGGCAATTCTGTGGAAAGCAAACCATTTTCTGATAGCAATAACAGCTAATGTTTCAGCACTAGGGGCAGCATTGCCAGTGATCAAGGTCAGTCAGCCTCTTTAGGGAAACTGAATTCTCATTAAGCCAACAGGACTATAAATACAGGTTCACTTGTGAGAACCCCAGTGCTGATCAGGTGTCAGGAGGATGGGAGTGTAGGAGACAGCTCCAAATACTTCTGCGCAAATGTGTTCCCTGGATAAGTTCAGTTTAACAATTCAGTCTAATGACTTGGCAAACCGTAATCAGAAAACAGTACATGAAAACTTATGATGATAGATATAAAGTTACAGAAATCTTGACAGAGCAATACGAAATGCACTATGTAGCTAATGACTGTACTAACTACATATTGCTTTGAGGCATATAACAATTATCTGTTTGCTCACTATAAATCTGTGTGACATTTGAGCGTGTCTACAAGGACAACAGAAAAGAAATTTTCCCCTTGAACTTCAACAGAAGTTCTTGAGAGAATGATTCCAACTGACAAGACTGTTTGAAATTCAAAGGCTAATACACCCGCCGGGATTATAAATCCAGGAATAATTGTCGCTCTTGACACACACCGTATCACCCAATTACACGTCTGCGCACACAGTATTAGTTACACCTTGTTGTCATGGTAACAGGACAGCTATAACAAAGGTTATAAAAGGATAGGCGCTCCTATGGGAGACATCATCATTTATTGGGAGGGAACCAATTTGGCCGTGGGCTGAGTCAACTCAATGTGGCACACCACCACAATGGATCTCAGCTTTGCTGACACTGCACTTTGTTCTATGAGCTGTGCCACTCCAAATCTGAATACCACATGGGAACTATTATTATCATGCTTGACAGTACTTGCCGCCCATGACCATATCGTCATCACTACTTACCCATTCCAACAAAATAATCCTGCATTCAAGGTTTGTTGGAGGCAAATGTTTAGGATACTTTTAAAGTACTTTACAAATTCAAAGACTTTTTTTGACATAAGGTCTAAATTGGTTCATCTTTAGCAAAAATAGGGCTAAAAATCTCAACCTACATCCTGCATGCTATGGATAACATATTGGAGGTATTTCAGGAAATACATCTTTAAAAATTGTAGTTTGGCAAGTAAAACGATTCCCGTTATGACTTTGCATCTTGCTTGCAGAGTCCAAAGAAAAAGTATTTCGAGGCCTGTCGTACCTGATCTATAATACTTACCTTAACTCTGTTTAATTGTTTTCACTCTCAATGCACTCATAAACCACCATCAAAATGTACCTGACCCAGATGGTACTGTGAACTCTGACCCAGAACCAATTCCATTGTGCTAACCTTTGACCTTTAGGATGTAAATCAAGCCATAAGAGTAATGCAGGATGACACGAAGCATGAAGGGTGATCCCTCCAAACTGCCGCCTGCCGGGAACCTATTGATTTCTAATCACAAATATGAAAGTTTTATAACATTCACACATGACAGCATGTGACCTGCTGGGCAAGGGATAATATTTCTTTTTGTGTGACACTGTGTTATATAGCTGATGGCAGGAAATCTAGTTGGAAAGGAATGGGAACTCAAAACATGGTTACTTGCTCTGGACAAAGAGTACTGTAAATGCCTTTAACTGAGTTTATGGACATTTGATTACCCGGTAGAGAAGAAATTAAGTGTTTCCAAAGGTTTGAACTTCATGGTAGTAACATAATGTACACTGGCACCAGTTTTAAGTTTGCGGTGAAGCAGTCACAGTAAAAATGTGAGCATGAAACGACCACAAAAATTTGAAGGATTACAGTATTTTTCAAATGTGGTCACTATCTATTCGTCATCCTTCATTAGGTACTGTCGGAAAAAAACATTTGTCACTTTTGATGGGCGCGTCTGAAAATCACCTGTCAACGCAACCAAATGATCCGTGACTGGGCGAAAGGTCTGAACCTGCAGCTTTTCTATTTTAAGGCAGAAGCATTAGGATTACAGCCATGAACGTGTGGCATTACTGAAGATCCTGATATTTGATAGTTGCTCTTAGATACAGAGATCGGTATGGATACATTCATGGTAAGCATTCAGATGTAATAGCTTTGACATTGAAGCAAGCCAAACATCATCCTAAAGATCAACAGCTTGATATAAGAAATGGATCTCTTAGCAAAATATCAAAAACTACACAGTTACAGCTAAGAGTTGTATTGAAATACAATGTTTTCAAAAATCTGAACGCATCCTGAACAATCTTTGAAGATAAATTAAAATCCCAACCTTTTGTTGGAAAGTCATTTAATTTTTTTTTAAATGCAAACACATCTACACTAAATCTGAACATAATTTGTTTGAAAACAAGTCTCCACTAACAAGTTTTATCTTTGTAATATGATTTTGTTGAGTCTGTGCGTGGTATCTCATATCTGCAGCTGTGCAAGAAGCATGAAATGACTGGAGAGCCGCTGGCACTAAGAAAGAATTGATTCCACTCATTATCATAACTTGCTGCTTCATTTAACGACTCTAAGGATTTTCCAATCAATGTAAAGATTTCTTCTAGCTGCACATGGGGCTGGCACTGACTAAATACCATAAATCTTCTGCTGAATCAATGGAATAACTTGGTTCGCTGGCAGCCTTTTTACAGAAAAGATTGCACCTGTATGCAATAGCTAGTGCAAGGTTTTCTTCAGCATCTGACATCTAATATTTCTTTTTTGCTAATGACTGATAAAAATTCTGATAATTCTAATCATATTTTCATACAATTTTGGGATGCCTAATGTGAAAAGACTAGTTTTAGGGAAGACCGTAACAGAAGAAAAGAACGCTTGATGAAATGTTTATTCCCCGAAAAAGTTTTTTTTTTAGCTTTCAGGACGTTTTCTGTCTTTTCTCCAACCCTTTAAGTCAGATCTCAACTAGGAGTTTTCTTGTCACTTGACTGACGATGTTGACTATCATGACTATGGTAAGGGATACAGGCCTGAGATTATACTATAGTGATATCCACTGTCCCCTGTTTCAGGTGCAGCCTTGCCTACATTGTCTATGGATGTAGAATAGAGTAGAAGGCAAGAGCTTAATAGCTTGGAGATGATGGAATAACATCAATGGCCAGAGAAAACCCAGAGTAATACATCATCAAACAAAATATCCACAAGTCATTGCTATCTGGCTATAGGCTGCTTCAAAACAATAAATGCAAATATACTGGGAGGCAAGGATTAGTTTTAAAAATACCCACTACTCTATTTCTCCCAAAATAGCTTAAGCTGCTAAAGAGGATAACATCTTTCACCATCTTCTTGTGTTCCGCAAATAGCTGGTCATAACGAGATAATGGGCGGCCGTAATCTTACCAACGGCCACTTACTGATTATATATGCCATATTCCTCATTCAGTTTGCATTTCAATGGTGAAAAGCACATCTAAATTCTACATTTAGCTGAAAAACACATTGCATAGTTGCATAGTCCAGCTACCATTTAATGCTCATGCTGCAATTCTGAAGTCTGTATTTGGTTTCCACTAATATTCAGTATAATACTCTGAATTCATCACCAAGCTCTTGGACTCAAGAGCTTAATTATGCCACGGTATATTCATAAGCTAAAAATTCTCCTTTGTAAGGGTTTTAGCCACTCCTATGAGATCATTTCTTATGCTCTGTTCTTGGTTTTGAAGTGAGGTGCAAGATTGATTGACCATAGTGACTTCAAGTTCTTTGTGCTTTCTTCCAGACTTCAGTGCCATAGGAACTCTTTGAGCTTTATGCTGATTTAAAGTGGTTCTTACTGGTCTCTTTGAAATGTTATTACATGTTTATTGAAGCCATCCCTAGAGCTTTATTCCTGGTTACACTACTAGTAACTTAAAGTACAAGAACTACTCTTTGTGCTTTGTGGTGATCAAAAGTGGGTCTAACAAGCTATCTTAATGTAATCAGGAATTTCTAGTGGTCACCCCCTTGTGCTTTGTGCCTTATTCCTAACTACTGTGCGAGAGCGACTTTCGTGCTTTTGATGCTGATTGAAAATAGTCCTACCCTGCCATTTTGCCCATTCATCCACAAAGCCGGCCCATTTCCGGTCGCCTGCGCGTATGACGGACGGAAGAAGTACCCTCCATTAGGCATCGCCGGGTGAGGCGCAACGGGGCCACAAGGACCCTGATGCCGAACCACCTACGCAAAATAACAGCGTTAGTATTTTCCTCCGACACCGCAACTTTGAACTTCAAATCATAATTCTCCTATTGAATGACCTCCTTGAAGAAAAAGTCATAGCATTTGTATTCCCTTTGAATCTTTAAAACATCCCTTTCCCTTTGTCTACACAATTTGTAGTCCACTGTTTCCAATGACTACCAGGTTTGAGTCAACACATCCCCCCCCCCAAAAAAAAATTCTCCAATGCCATCAATGTTAGGTCTTTTTTTTTACACAGGTCCTAGTTTTTAACCTTAAAGACATCATCTTCCCAACCAAAATTTCCTCAAACACAAAATGTTTAGTGAATATTTTCCATAACATTTCAATTTCATGCTACAAGAATCGTTTGCTCAAAGGCTGCCCACCTTAGACAAAAAGGAAAAGCATTTGATTAGTACTTAGCCCTTTGAAAGGAACGACATCAAAATGGAGGCAGCCATCAGACGAAACAACCCCAATGGCTTCCTACTAATCAACCAAACTACATATGCATGTAATCCTCTAGGCAGCAGTTGAATTGGAGGGCAGGATGTCTAATTTGCTGACACAAAGCTTTGTTGTCTATCGACTTGTCGCTTTGTAAAAGAAGGCGATCCCTAGAGTAGGATGTGAATAATATTTTACAAAATTTAAGAAACTTGGTTCATAATACACCATGCACAGCTGTTGGTTCTTGATTTATTTTAGGATGCAAATGTACTTTTGTGCACACAAAATTTAATCTATGCATGTTTTTATGACTGTTGGACCGGTGCAAGTCACTTGCTGGGTATCTGTGTTAAAGGTCCATATACGTCGAGTTACCATAATGGCACATGAGTGTACAGCACATTCTAGACATTGAAGTGTCAGGGATTTTATATACAGTAAAAATTGCATTACTTGTTAAGAATTGGTTATTTGGTTTCATTGCAATTTTCCAGAGCTTGAGACTATGTTGGCAGGTTTTGCTGACATTTTGCTTTTATTTCATGCTGTGCACCCTTGATGATTCTATGCCTCTAAATCTGTATTTTGCAAAAATAGATTCCAAGCCCTATAAGCAGCATTTCAAAATGTGTTTATAACAAAGGACCTAACATGGATGAAATACACTGTAACATACTAAACTGCTTTTTAATCAAAGTTTCAGTCCATACCAAAGTTGCCTGCTGTATATTTGTGTACAACAACATAGACTGCTTAAATAATCTTTAAGCTACCTATCTAGACTAGTTAATCAACAAGTAAACAGTGCCAGTCACTCACTCTGCTGACATCAGTTAAGAAGGAAATAAAGACTGTGAATTCCTAACGCTGCATATTTTGGGGGCAATTGAACAATAATATATAGCACTCAAAAGGGAATAAAGGCCTGCATATCCTTATCAAGAACATATTCATTTGTCAGTCTTTTGTTCCAGTCCCCGGAGAGAAGGCATAACTTGGACTGCAAGCATGGTATCAGCCAGAAAAAAATCTTCCTTTGAATAAATCCATATTGGTGCAGGTGGTGGTATAATTCAAGTTGTCCCGGGTGACCAAAGTCTCTGTCCCATTTCGGAGGCCCATTTGTCACACAGATCGATGTGATTGATTACCAAATACAGACCACTCCTGATTTGCCTCCCAGTGTGTCTACTTCGACACAACTCAATTAAATCGATTCTAAAATTTTGAATTTGATGATTTTCTTCATCATCAAAACCTGCTCCCTATTTTCCCATAACAGTGGCTTTTCCTGGCTAAACCTGAAGAAGTTCCAGAAGTAATAAAACATATCTCTTTCATTCATATTCCAATTTACGTGTAAATCTATCTATCTGTTTGCACAATATTCCTCAATAGTTTAGGGGGCATACTGAAATCTTATTTCCTTTTTTCCAACAAATGTATCCCAGACGAAGTGTAGCTGTAAACTTCATTTAACACAAACTCGTTTTACAAGGAAAAAGTTAGTTTACATCTTTTATTTAATTGCGGGAACAATGCCATGAACAGAATCCAACCCACACAATGAAAAATTCTCCATCTTCTCAACTAATGATAATCTACACAGTCTAGTGTTTGCTCTTTTCACAAACCAGCATCTGTCCCAAAATCTATCACATTGATTCTCCAATACCCACAGTCCACCATTTGCACACCTTTTGTCGTGCAAATCAATTTAATGTTCCAGATTCTGGTGCTGTATGCAGGTATTACGCCTGTCGATAGCGGTCCCTTTGTGCCACAGCATGATAATCAATGGGATCGGACAGAAGGGACAACAGCGCACTTATTCTGCCTCATGTAGTGTAACGAGTTATCACTGAAAACTTCACACTGGCAGTAAAATAGAACATCTGAAACTCAGTGGGTCCATTATTATCAATTTTTCATACCATAGATTTTCAATGTTCAACAGCTAAAAAGGCAAATCTGGGACTGGCTAACTGTAAATTTAACACAATCTATTAAATGCACCCCACAACTCATTTGAGTTTGGAATATCAGTGAATTTATCAAAAAATTATTTGGAGAAAATATTCTGGAACCAAAAAATTCACACTAGAAAGGCATAATGAATACAGCTTAAAATGTGGGTCAATTATCATCAATCCTGATTTCCATAAATTTTCTATGTTTAAAGGAATCCATGCAAATATATAGCTAGGAATCGATCAGTGCACTGAATTTGACACAACCTATTAAATCTACCCAGCAACTCTGAGAATATTGGTGAATTTATTGGGAATTTTGGCAAATATTTGGCAGTCAATCCTGTTTTAGAGACTTACGCTGAAAATAACACTCATAAAAAATATGTCAGAAAATTACATAATGCATGGCTAAGGTGATTAAACACTAACTAGTGCCTCCCATTACCCCATAGAGACAACTGTGATCTTGCATCTATCGCGACAAAGATAACATGATAAACTTCATCGTAAATAGTTCATGGATCAATGGTAAATATGGATAATTTGATAAAACAGTCATGAATACTTCATAAATCTGGTAAATCAGTGTCTGCCTGACATTCATGACAAATGCAATATTTTTATAGCATTTGTGGATTGTGCTTCATAGAATCATACTGCTAATTGCTCCTTGTATCACATGGTTCCATGTTTCACAATTTTGTATCAGTATCACTATTCAGCAAAATCACCTGAGGTTATGGTGATGTAGCTATATGCAAATTGATATGAAGCATGCCCATTACAAATTTCACACCTTACTTCACCCCCACTGAATTACTCTCCATTGGGCCTTTCTCTATTGATCTACAGAGGAGGCCCTATAGGGGGATTTCTCTGGTCCCAACAACAATGGCGGTGAGGATGACACATATTGCTTGCCCCACAACCTGCACCACACAATGCTATTCAGCTGATGGGCACTAAAATGGGAAAATGTCTGTTAATTTAAATGCACAGCCACTGGCAATTATATGGGCCAACCCTCACATTGTGAATATAAAGAAAGTGAAAATGTCTTACATATGTAAATCTGTACATAAATAATGCTGCTCCTGATATGCATGCGGAAAGAATCTATATGGTGGTACTAAGTTCCCTAGTTTTGCACAATGAAAATTCTGACTGGACCCACTTCAATATCTTTCAGCAAATATCATAATAAATACTCTTAAATTCTCATACTTTATCAGATAGTTAACACTGTTTACATCATCATCATCATCGTTCATCCTCGTGTGAGGTGGAGCAGACGAAGTTAGTTGTTTACTGTTTACAAAGCTTATTTAATTGCTGGTTGGCATTTCATAATTGATCTGTTGTATAATATAATTAACTAAATAACGACCATATCTATAAACAGCTGAAGGTGAATATTTGATGCATTAACTTAAATCAAATTAACCTTACCCCTGCTGCTTTAGCCTTTAACCAATAATAATCTAGTCCCAAAAGGCTATCTCAGCAATGAGAAGGTTAAGTCTTTAGGGCCATTGCCAAATGCAAAATACTTCAATTCCTTCTTGTTAGAAAAGCTGTGACATTTTATTTCTGTTCCATGTCAGAGGGACACAGGTGCCTGGGGGTCTGCAGTCAAACAATGTCCCCTATACATGTATTTCAGCACCTCTAACCCTTATGCGACAGAAAACAACACATGTTAAACCAGACAGTGAGGGAATGATCCTGATAGCATATAACCACATTTAGTCCATCTAAATGTATGATTATGGCAGTTTGAAGGTGTCTACAGGAGTACCTTGGTGAGACATCCAGTGTCAAATTGCCCATAAAACTACAGGCTTTCCTTTGATTCATTCCTGAAGGGATCTTATTTTCAAGGGCAGTCTAGATGAAGTTTTGCATTGGTAAACCTAAGGTTATTTAAATCAATTGTAGTGACAGAGCGCAGGACTGCTGTGAATTTTATTCCCTTCCACGGTGTGGATTTTAGAGAATCTTTATTCAAGATGGGGCATTCAAAGTCGAAGTTGGATACTACTGTCAGGTCAAAGGTCACAGTTGAAGACCATGGCCACATGTGACCAAGTAGCTATAGTATCCCTGGTCAATCTGAAGCTTATCATTGTCATAGAATCTGCTCCCCTGGGTAAGGGTGTGTGTGGAAAGAGCATGAGGGTGTTAATCCCCCCACCCCCTTTTATGAAAAAGCCCTCACCATTTAGACACAAAATTAACATATTTATATGTAAATGCAGATAATGATGATGATCATGCAGATGATTTTCACCAGTTCTGTATGAATAGAAACCACTTATTGTCTTAAGTCAGTTATATCTGTATCATTTTCACATTTTATCTTTAAAAAAGGCCAAGAACCAGCAAAGACATTCAAAACTGCCCATCCTCGTAAAATAGAAAGTGCATGCAAATATGCGAAGGGGGTAGAAAGCCGGGACACATACATAAGGATACCTGAGACTCACACTGAAAGGTAAATCACCTTGAGAAGATCATGTTAAGAAACCCAAAACGCTGATGAGGCTATGCACAATATGAATGTGCTTTCAAGGAAGTTAAATGTCAACTGTATCCAACATCAAACATCAGACTGAGGATGATGCGTGATGACTAGGGTAGGGGTGAGTACAGGTACGCGGTACGGTACCAGTACTAAACCGTTTTGTTGGATCTGTTAAAAAAAAACAGACCTGAAAAAATTCAGTAGACCTGATGTTGGACCTATTAGAAAATGAACAGATTATATGAACAGGCATTCACACTTTTGGGGGCTTACCAGTCACACGTTTTGGGGCATATCAGTCAAAGAAAATGACAAGAGCAAAGTAGAGTTACATGTAGTTGTTCCTACTAAGTTTTACAGTCAATCGTACAGAGGCAGTAAGCCTTGTAGAATTTTAACACACCCCTGGGGGTCAGATACTCCACCAAACAGATTCCTTTGAAAAGAAATGGACCATTATTTTGAGTACTGTCCATTTAGAAGTTTTCACATACTGAATTAGGTCCAGGTTATGGTCCGGACCTTGGCCTGAACCAGACCTGGACCTGCACTTTCTGTGCCGGTATAGGGTACCCATAGGTACTGGTACCCACCCATTACGATTTTTTGCTAGTTAGTAGTGTGATAACTCTTGTATTCATCCATTTATTTGTAGGTTACAATAATGGGCTTAACTTTGCTGACTGTCCTAGATATTTCATTATCAGACTCCTCACTGTAATATTACCTTGACTGATGGATAGGTATGAGCTTTATTGATTTGCTATGGATCAATAACTATACAAAGACAAAACATCCCTTCTGTCACGTTCAACGTGAGATTATTTGTAAGAGGATTAAACCTACCCAGCCCAGCTTATGAGACAATAATGAATCTAACCCTGAAAAAGATTAAACCCCAAATCTGTCATGTTTTTGTGCTTATCAAGGCAGCTAAACCGTCTTGACCCGTCTGCGATATTCCAGAGCGCGGAATCAATTTATACGAGGCCTGTATCTGGTTACTGATCAATATAGATTAAACTGGAGGGGCCGCCAATGGATTTTATCCCACCCACAGCAGGTTGTGAATGATCCGTATCCCCAGATGAGGCATTTTTCGTGCAGGTGTCACTGCGGGTCGTCATATAAATGACACCCTGCCGGGGCTAAATGCAAAGAAGTATTGATTGGTTTTGATTTCCGATAGGGCTTTCGTTAATATGCATGCTTTGGGACCAAACATATATTTCCAGTGTAGATTGACATTATTATGAGCAGAAGTTTGCACGCTGGCAAATTGATTGGTACTTCGTAAATACTGCCTCTTCAACAACATTAAATATACACTCTAGACAGTGTAGCTAAGCACAATAATACAAAATGCTTCGTGACCAAACATATCTATTTATGAGTTTACATCAAAATTATTGGGCAGAAGTTATGCCAGCATATTGATTACACTTCATGAATTCAATCTCTTCAGCTGTGTTGAAAATATGCTTTTTTTATTATACATAAGTTAAAATATGCATGACTTTTATGTGTCAGGACCTAACATACATTCCCAAGTCAACATTGTGTGCAGAAGTTTGCGTGCAAGCATATACTGAGCGGTAGAAATGAATTGAGCCTCTTAAAAATTCAATATATACTTTGAACAGTATGCACTAGAGGCACTTCATCCATGGAGACAAGCCAAACAGACTAAGAATAGCACTCTTACTGTAATTTGTTCCGGAGGTTGACAACCTCTAACTAGTCTAAGTAGATGAGCCAGGTAATAGAATCACATTAGTTTAAATGAGGAAAATAACAGGTACTCTCAGATGTCCACACTGTCAAGATAAAAAGGGGACAAAATGGAACGGCACTTGTAAGGACAGTGACTCTAGTACCATAGATGACGACTATAGTATCGTAGTCAAAAATGAGATGCTAAAAATATCCAATCTTATCTGCATAACAGTCTGTGACTTCAGCACCACTGTGGTTAATAACCACCAAGATTTCAGCACCAAAGAGAGCAACATTAGCACTACACAGTCATACAAATACTATGGTCATTTTTTAGTAAAAAGACAGGATTCTTTATGTTTTGTAGTGTGGAAAACAAGAATTGTCCATAGGATTTGTATCTACAATGCTTCTATTTACCTATCAATGATAACAAAACCAACTGTGCACTGGGGAAGCTATCATTCATATCTTCTTATTTCTTTTCAGTAGACCAAGCAGCACATACAGTTGATAACATAAACTTCTTAAACATGATAATATCAATGCTAGTCTATCCCCAAATTGACCTCTCCTCACTAAAGGTCCTTGGAAGGTGAGAGCAACTTTCAAACTGGCTTTCTGAGGGACTTTCATGGCAAAGTGCAACATGGTTAGGGCAGTCACATATCACTACAGAGTGGGCATGGCAGAATACTAAGCCATGTTGTAACTTATGAGCATCACAGATAAGCTTCAGAGGTCCAGTGGTTGGCTGCCCTGCCCCTGGAACTAGAACCTATGATATGATTCCAACTGTGTGGCTCACCCGACATGCACGTTACCAGAAAGGGCAGCAGTCCTTAGGACAGGAAGTTAAGCCATGGTTCACTGCTCATTGTGCTTGTAAAGAAGAACTAGGGGATTTTCCTCAGTACAATGAGCCTGTAAATATTGTACATATCAACATCTGTCTTGTTCTCTCATTAAGACCAGTGGAAGAAAAGCTCTTTGGCGAGCTAAACGGGTTCGATATCACTTTCACTTTTTTACACGGCCAGTATTGGTTGGGCAGAAAGGTACAATTTGATGGTCAGAAGGAAGAAGCTTGGCACTATTATGTCCGCATGGTCTTAATCACCAATACACCCACCTGCAATTGTTACAATTTTTAAGGGAAAAAAATTGAAGATTACAAGTTGAAATAACTTTTTATGCTGGGTGGAAAAGAGAATCACTGACTCAAGATCACACCGTGTTATATCTTTTAGTCATGAATATATGTATGACGATAACATAAATATTATCAGCCCACAAATCTTGTAGGGCAGACAAAGAGGTTTGGGTTCTTGCAGGTAAAATTTTGGACCACTTCCAATAGACCAATCCTAACTGTCTATCATAATCAGCAGTACAAAGAGACATTTAGTGGTCTCACCAATGAGAGGGTGTTATTGCATCATCGTCAAATTTCTGCATTTTTTGGTAGTCATTCTGTATTGCTGTTTTGACGGAGCTGGACTGAGCTATAGGATTGGTCTATACTGCAGGTAAAAGAACCACCACCCAGGGGACTGAGGAAAAATGGCTGGTGACAGAAAGGAGGTTGAGAGGGACTCAAGTAAAATTGGACAAGATTGCTTCAATTTTGAGGCCTGCCAGGCCCCACACTAAAGCTGACATACTCAAAGTGATGGGGTGGTGTTAATATGGAAAGTAGCTAAATACAACTGCCAGAGTCGATCGATTGCATGTGTGGCTCCTCCTGACACAAGCAAAGGCTTTCAGCCAAATATAGGGATGACCAATTACAAAAAGGTCCACAAGAATGACCTTCTGCACAGCATGATTAAATTGGACAATCAGATATGCCTGCAATACAGTTCATATATTAGCTGGCTACTCTTTGAACTAAAGGCCTGCTGCGTGCTTGATGATCTTAGGCATATTCATATAAAAGTTCTTCCGTTTAAAAAGCTTCTACAGGACTTCGTTATCAGATCATTTTTGCTGGACAATACGGCAATATGGTAAGATTTTTGACACTACTTATTAAGCCCAAATAGCCCCCAAAAAATATAAGAAATGTTACTTTATGCATCGTACATATTGCCATTAAAACAACAACTATTTTATACCTGCCAGATTACTGTAAATGCCATTAAATTTAAAAATCAGTAGAAAATGGGTGTTCACCACGGAAATACCAGTGGTATCAGTTTGTACCACAATAACTACATTTATGTAAGACCCTGCCAATAGTATAAGAATAACAGTATGCCAGAACCACAAAAATATCAGGCATATATAACCACATGCTAGGAAAGAGGGCCATGACTAAAATAAAAGGGCCATTTTCTATAGACAGATATATATCACACGTTTTGATATACGAAAACAGTAAGAAACAAACAAGAAATCTTTCCCACACATTTTATTAGAAATGACTTATCTTTGCATGTTTTATACTTTTGATACACGTAATAAAAGTGAGTCATTGATGAAGTGATAGGTGGTTGGGAACCTGTTCTGTCTGAACTTCTAATCCAGCTTTAAGTCACTAATCCCAACACAGGGTTTCGACTGGCAGAGTTGGCGCCTCTGGGGATATCATATCAAAGGTCTTTAAATCCTATTGCTGAGGTGATACAGTGATTACCAGCTGTTAACAGTGTGGGGAGGGGGGCGAACAACAGTGGTGAGACCCACTTATCTCCCATTCTAATCCTGCCTGGCAAGCTGGTGGGTTCATTGCAAATCAGTATACTAGTTAACACCTGTTATGTAATTGAGGGTTGATAACCCACCCCAAAGTGTATATAAGGGCTCTAGTCATTTGCTATAACTACCAAATAAAATCACCGAGTGAGTGAAGTCAAAGTGAGTGAGGCTCATAACCAAAATGTGGACTTTTGATCAGACAATGGCATCTGGCTGGTGAGTATATGATAATATTATATTCTTTCACTTACTAAGTAGTAAGAAAACATAAGGAAAATCCCATTAATTTCAGAAAAAATTAAGGCTTTTGAAATAATCTGTCAGCAATTATGAATCTTGAAACAACTCAAAATTCAAATTTTACATTACTTCAGCCATACTATCAAAAAAGGCATCATCCATCAAATTCAGACTATCTTAATCTGCATTGCCATAACAGCATTTTCCCCAACATCTTGCAGAATAATCAGCAGTCTTCTTATGGCAAGCACCAAATTTACTACAGCCAAGCCTTTTCAAGGGACCACCTCTACATGAGAACCACCTGGTCCACTTGGTCCCTTAGGTGTTTCCTACAGGCACAATTCAAGCATCAATAATCCTGTCTATATTGACCACCTGTCTACATAGACCAGATTCCATTCCATCAGTCCCAAGTGGTTTTCTTAGGCAGTTTTCACAGTACTAACTTGAAAGCTATATTCTAAAAGCCATCTTTACCTTAACAGATACTTACAGACATACAGTACTGTGTAACAATCCTAAATTTTACTCCGGTACGTATACAGTACATGTACCAGTCCTGATATATGGTGAAGACATTGCTATCCTAAATTGATCTACAGGCTTACATTTAGAAATTTAGTACCAGCCACATATTCCCCAAGCTTTCAACTGCTGAAATTTTTGACAGGCTTTTTTGAGAGTGTGCCAAATGATTTAGCATTACAGACCATACCTTACAACTTCTGCACGTAAAAACCTGTTACCAACAAAAGCCCTTTGTATATAGGACATGGTGGCTGTTGCATTATTCTAATGGTGTTATACAATGTAGCTAGACATTATTGTGCATTATCAGTATGCCACTCTGAGCCAAGATTAGTAGATTTAATGCACTTAACGTTCAACTTCTCCGAATCCATTTATCTGGAACGAACCATGTTATGCATTTGTAATGGAATTACCTGTCTCAAGGCATTCTGTGAGAGGAGAATTTTGTTCTTTATTTACTGGAAGGAAAGTAGTTTGTACCTTACAGATGCAAGTTAATTCATTACCTCAATAATTTAGGCAGGCATGTTTGGGTGTGTGTCTGTCTGCTAACTTGTAACTCAAGAAGACATACATTTTGTCAGGTAGATAGCTGATAGGTGGGTAGGACTTCACAAGACCTCGACATTGTTACATTTTGGGCCTCCTAGTGGCTTTTCATGGTACTGGAGTGAAATTTTGTGTTTTGAATCAGATATTCTGTGATGTAGACAAGCTATGGATCATATGGTCATGATTTATTTTGGGGGGGGGGTGACAGTTTTTCTGCCCAGAAAGAAGTGACATAAGTTTGGCCCCCCTGTGACTGGTACTGGTACTGCAGGGGCAGTATTGTTAAAATTGTCCAAAGAGGATAACTGGAAAAAGTAACAATGGATCTTCAGATCAAAACTTTTACATGTGTTAATACCTCTAGCATAATCAGATATTATATTTTCAGTAATTCTCTGAAATCATACTTTCTCAATATCAAGCTACTTGATGAATGGGTATTGACTTATCAAACATATCGACTACACCTGCAGGCTATGATAAGTTCCTCTTAATACTTATTAGTTTAATAGACATCCATTCCTTTGTTTTATATGTACCCAGTAACTCACATCCATTATGGTACCTATACCTGGGGGAAATAACAGTGATACCATTAATATAACCCCAGGGTTGAACCTATAACCTCTGGCTTGCCATATCATAAACTGAGTCCAGTTCTATGGCATTATGGAGATTCAGTTGGCTTGTTTGCAAACTTTCCATCTATTTTGTCAATTGTGCTAAACACAACCATTCAAATTGAATGATTGCATCGGCTTGGAACTGCACCATTTTCATGACTATGAAAAAAGTGTATCTTTATAAAATATTTGAATCACATCCTCAAGACCCCATCTTATAATTCCAAAGCTGACGCAATTCTACGCCTGTGTTTAACACAAACTCTCACTGCAATTAGCAGCTGTAACATCCCCCTTATTCCAAGAATTCTTACAAAAGGTCTTAAGAGACAGCAGTATGTTTCCGTAGCCTAGATAAGTGAAAAGTTCAGTCTGTCATCTTTTTCTCAGAAAATCCCTCAGACAACCTCATGAGGTATCCGACCAACTGTGGACAAACACTCATCCAATTTGACATTTTCACCCTCTGAACATATAGGAATACTAACCTGGCTGTGGACCAGACAATACTCGTCATTTCTGGCTGTCAAGATTTAGATCTGGGAAGAGATGCACTCAGTCTGGTGCACAGGGGAGTCTAGGTTAAACGTTAGCTCACCTATATCCATGGGTAACCTATATCTGTTGTGTTGCTAAACAGGGTATCCAGGGATATCAAGTCGATGGACGGAACTTTCAAATTGTACAATTTTCAAAATATTGCAGTTGGAAACCACCATCTGTCAACTTGATATCCCTGAATACATTTAATATTGTTCTTAATAGGAACGGATATAGGTCATCATACTGATAAAGGTGAACTAGCATTACAGAAAATTGGGTGTGCAATTTAAGATAAAAGAAGCCAATATCTATGGATAATTATAAACTTAAAAGGTCTAAACAAGTGATACAAAACCATCAAAGAGTAATAACTCAGCAAAGAGTAGCCAATGTTCTTCTTGGCTTGCATGTTGCACCTAAATGATTATTAAAAACTTCCGTCTTTATTATATATATTTCATGTTGTATAAACAACTCAACAAATACAAACAATTTTTAAAATCTATCCACCAAGCATGAAAATTCTTAAATTCAAAAAGGGAAAACTAAATTTAAAGTTCAAACCTAACCTTGAACAAGAACTTCCAGTCACATGGTATACCGCAATTAAATCATGGCTCATAAACAATGGACCCAAATCGCTTTAGAGTGCCAGTTGGAGCCAGCCAGTCTGAGGTGCCCTGCTCGGGCATGACAATTACCGTGTGGTTTTACTTATCTGCATCCTGCAGTAAATTCTCCACAATTAATCAGCATATAAAGCCCCTTTTTAAGATAACTGTCTTCTCTCTGACTCTAATAGCATGGCGTCTGTCAGTGACAGACACACCGATGCAAAAGTGCCCTTAGGAAGGTGCCGACTTGATATGTTTGAAGTGATTCTGACAGTCGCTCATGACCATAGTTTATTTCTTCTCCATTTTCAAGCTTTTTTTACTCCAGGAAAGAGGGTAGCCTCTCACGGAGTATTGTGACAGTCACAGTAGTTAGCTGAGGTGATGCCTCAGTTGGTAACTGTATCTCTTATGTTCCCTTTGCTGCATTTGTATGTAGTTTGGCATGTCGTCTGCTCGTAGTTGCAAGATGATGCATTTTTTGTTTTGTTTCATGGTAGCTTTAGTATTAGTACTATAACATCTTCAGAAATCACCCCTTTTTTCTTGATACATGTAAATTGTGGACTTGGTCATGGATCACAATGTGGTTTGGGCAGAATATCTTCAAGCAGATGCTGCGTTATGTTTATCTATGAATCTATTGTTTAGTATACCAATATATACTCCGTGTGTCATTTGTTTTTTAATAAACTTCCTAACCACTTTGATTTATAATCAAGGCAACTTGTTATTGCCAAAGTTTTTTTCATTTGCACACTCACATCAGTTTTGGGGTTCCCTGAGGATGTCATCCATGTAATCAAATCGCTAAGAACAAACGAGTGTGGACTTGAGCTTCTGATGATTGCACACACTCACATTTTTCCAGTGTGTGCATGTCAGTTCACTGTCAATCACTGTTCTAAGTGTCAATTAAGACATTACCAGACTGTGTGAAAGAATTTGTAAATACTGTACATCTAAAGCAATGGGAGAGGAAACACATTTTATTTCCAAATGTCCATTCAACCAAACCGAAAGAATCACTCTGTTTAGAGAAGCCACAAAGACTTACCCAAACTTCCCCACATTGACAGACGAACAGAAAGCCACTTTTCTCTTGAAATTGCAGAACCCATAAATTTTAGAAAAGGTGGGGCTTTTCGTCTCCCTCTGCTTCCAAAAAAGAAGTCAAACCCAACGCGTTTAGAAATAGCCAACACTTAAATATTAGAGTAGAATATTGTTCATAACTGTCCATTGTCACTTGCATTATCTACTATGATGTTTATACCATGTACTTGCAATTAGCCTCGGGGCACGAACTTGCAAATAAACTTCTTTATTCTATCAAACTGCATGTTATCCTCAACATTTTGACATCAATATCCCTGAGTTGCAGGGCTGTCTGATTTCAAAGTTAATTTGATTTTCTCAATTCTATTACAGCACACCCATTCCTTAAAGCAACCATTATCATACTTAGCATCCACCTGTAGTTTTTGTTTAATAATCGGCTACTTCACAATCTAATGTACCCATTTTTTTTCTGACATGTTATCAGTTGATAGCAAAAGATACACAGTCTATAGCTGTTGTATAAATTCATTTCCCAAAACCTGGTACAACAAGGAACATGTCACAAAAAGAATTTTGTAAATCGGTCAATATTTGGCGAAAATATTGACCAAAATATAACCTAAAAATGCCCAATTTTAAGCGTTATCGGGGACCATTCAGTTTTTACTAATTCTTAAACCTCTGATCTAACAGAAAAATTGTAGTTGGTAGTGAGAAACCACTTGCTTTTGATATGCGGTCATGTGACTACTAGTGATTTTATGCTTTTTTTGAAGGACATGACCATTTTTTGGTTCCATAGGGACTATTTTTCCATTTTACCCACATGTTGACAGATTCCAATGTTATTTTAACTGGATATATCTGTAGTCTGTAGCAGCTAATTGTTTGGTAATATTGGTGCTGTCTTTGTATGTAAAAGTAAGGTATTGTGTGTGTATAAGGTCAGAAGTAGAATAAGATCAGTAGCACACTCTTATGACATATTATTTACAAGCAAAGTCCAGGATGTCATTTTCCGAAAAAAATCTGTAGCGTCCGTACCCCCTTTAATTTCTGTACTAAGTAAATCCCACAAGCTTGTGATTATGACAGTTTAGAGGTCTCTATTACCACATACTAGAACACCCTTTAAACCATTGCTGTCCTGAAAACTCTGTCTAGTATAGCACCGTAAACATCAAAATGTAGCGTCCGTACCCCCTGTAGCGTCCGTACCCCCACCTGTAGCGTCCGTACCCCCATTTGAAGCTTTTTAGCAAAATGCTGTTAAAATTGCCATCCAACTGCTATAATTCTGATTCAATACATTAATTACAGTTCTTACAGATATGATTGGTTTAATTTTTTTCTCTAAAAATGTGACTTTTCAATGAATTTTTCTGAGATTTCCTCCACAAATCCACATTTGCTACACCCCCTCAGACTTCATAAATGGTTCATTCCAAAGCAGCCAAAGATGGATGTGAGATGATATTTGATATTCCCCCATGAGTTTAGCTGATATAAGAACACCAGTTTGGTAGATCTACATTACACCAGGCATAAATTAAACATAGTATTACATAGTACAGGGCTCGAAATACCACATGCATATGCAAGTTTGTGCAAGTAAAATTGGTGTGGTGCAAGTAAGTTTAGACCAAACTTGCACCAGTGCAAGATACTTTTGTCCTCTAATACCTGACATTAGAAAAAGCTTACACACACCGAGAATATTGTCTGTCATTGAAAGGTAAAAGAAAATAACACTGAATAAAAAAAAGCCTAAATTTGTTATTTCTAAATTTGGTTAGACATCCAGGTAAACTATTTTTTAAAACAAATCCATCTCTACAATGCTAATGATTCCTAAGGTGCTGTCTTACCTTGATTTGCATATGAGTTACATTTGCATACTAAATATGTTCAACTGGTTTTTCCAGTTATAAAAAAAAAAAAAAAAATAATAAGTTATATGTATTGTATTGAGTTGTTCTACCACTTCATTCTGGAGATGCTTAAGACTAGTTACTGTGATGGATGTCACTCGAAGAGTCCAGAAGAAATCTATGGATCTTATCGAGTTGTAGACATTGAATTGTCTTTAATTGAGGCAAATTCACAGTTTTTATGAAACAGTTTATACAATTTCAAACCAAAAATAAAATACGCTACGGAAAAACAAAA
>NW_023365795.1:137877-156612 GCF_000003815.2 Branchiostoma floridae
TGTCTTTAATTGAGGCAAATTCACCAGTTTTTATGAAACAGTTTATACAATTTCAAACCAAAAATAAAATACGCTACGGAAAAACAAATATCCAAACATGTGGTCTTTACCGGTATGTATCCCCATTTACTACTAGTCACGTACATTTGCAAATTTTCAGAAGAGGAGATAAGGGTTTAACAGTTCACTATTTTGGGTTGTGCAAGTAAGTTTCTTTTGGTGCAAGTTACCTTTGGCTTAACTTGCACAGGTGCAAGTTGACTGAAAAGTGTATTTCGAGCCCTGTAGTATGTAATGTGTAGCGTCCGTACCCCCTGCACTATTGTTTCTCTTGTCCAAACCAATATGTACTATTAGCATGTATTCAAGAAAGATGCAAGACAAGTATACATTGCTGGTTTGATGGCATGGGAAGCACTGTGTTATACTCTTTTATGTAAACCATCACTTCTTTATCACAGTTACTGTAAAATCTTCTATCAGTAGGCCTGTTATCAAAAAGTAGAGTACAGATCCAACTGGGTGGAATCTCAACTGGCATATTTATGTTCTCATTTTCTTTGTTAAACTGCTGCAGTAGCATTAATGGATGCTTCAATTAATAAATAGTTAATGATTATTAGAAAATAGACATGTTTAGTGGGCTAATTCCATTGTTCACTACCAGTCTTTACTATAATTGTGTAGCGTCCGTACCCCCCTTGAAATGTTCATTAATGGTCATATGAAAGATTCTATGTTATGTTATACACTATATCTGTTGTAATTTTATGTAGAAGCCCAATAAGGATAGATAACCACCAAAATTTAGCTACTATGGTGCCTGGATTAAGAATTATAGTATTTGATCTTTGCTTCAAGCCAAAATACCTGCATATCATTATAGCTGCTTTAGTAATAGATGACCAGAAAATGACCTAACATAGTCATACTGCAACTTGAGTTGATTTTCTAGCTAGCAAATGCTAATTATACAAGAAGATAAGGATAAAACACCCATTTTCTGTTCTAATGTTGAATATACAGTATGCTGCAGTTCCAGTAATTCTACAGTTGTAGCGTCCGTACCCCCCTAGTGATCCATTTATAAAAGCCCATGTACAGAAGTTATAAAAGCTCGTTGTGCGGAGATCCTTTAGGATAGTAAGCCCAAGGTGTGTACCTTTGAACTGCTAACAACAAAAAAAGAATAAAATGGAGTTGAATTTTCACCCCTAGTGACCCCCTTTTGGTACATTAGATTGTGAAGTAGCCGAATACATAGCTTCCAGTTTGTTTTGAAGCTGTACATCAACACTTCAATATAATATTTACAACAACATTATTCACCCCATGAGCATTCTGAAGGCACATTTGGTCCCTATAAATAACCATAGCCACAACATGGTGGGGGACCTCCCAGCAGGAGGGGTGGTGACATGACATATGGATGCTCCATCACCATCACAGCACTAAGATTCATATGGGACAGACAAGTGAGGATATGGCAATGGTGTCCATCTTACTCTAGCTTCAGTCCTCTGACTGCTTCCCTGTGAAACAGATGCAGGTTTAGCACTAATGTCACTGCTAAAATTATTTTGCGTATCGAATATTCTTAACACTCATTGTAATGGGGTTTGAACTTCTGAATGCTTGTTCCAACCCCGTTTTTATGCTGTTGCAGAGGATACACTCGGAGCCAATCAGAGCTCTCGCACATATTTGACACAAATATTCAAATGCAAGACGTTTCTCTCTTAATCATAGACGCCAATTAAGCTATTCAAAGCCTTATTTCTGTTCAAAACTTGAGTTATGCTTGCGATACTTGCATCTGGCTAATGATGAAACTGAAACTTGTAATTATCCTGTCCTTAATAACTGCATCATTCTTTCTGTTTATCTTTAAAACCACCCGAACTGTCCTAAGACTTATTCAAAGGTACTCAAAGTAGACTTTTTGTCATAAAACCAAATATTTTGGGTAGGAAAATCTTAATTGACGTTGAGATACACATTCTAAAACATTAACTCATATTGATGACATTTATGAATACCGAAAATACAATTTACACCAGCTCTGTAGTTTTCACATTTTCTGGTATCCATAAATACACTCTTAGCAGAATCTATCTAGTATGTGTAATATTTTCATTCCCAGGCTAATTGTTATCCAAAGCAATAGAGTAGAAACAACAAAGAAATGGGCATAAAATTGACTTCAACCATAACAGGAGCTGTCATCAGTCTCTACTCCTCACACAATCAAATCCTTCAAGCATGACTGTTGTCAAACAGTTTTCATTTCAAACCCTGAAAATCCTGACACTGAAAAAAAGCAGCCTCCTAAGTGCTGACACCATACAAGGTACTGACCAACTCCAATTACAACATTAATACCTCACATGCCTCAACATCTATGAAAAATTCAACGACAGTCTGGAAATATCATGTTTAATTCATAAGAAGACTATACTCTTCATATAATAGACACGAAAACTTGGTACAAGGCGTTTCACAGAAAGTCACCTTGAGAAGTGAGTTTGTACCAGTAAGTGGCAGCTGACTATCATAATAATTTTTATGATGGTGTATAATGTGTTACACCCAGCTGCCAAAGATAAGACCATTGCTAGGTAAAGTTATTCTCAAAGGACGTCACTCGTGTCAGTAAAATTTGCCGTTGCAAAATCATTTAGTGTAATATCTCTCAACTTCAAAAGGATTTTAATATACGTTTAGTAATCTAACACTATGAAAAATTATCTAAGCTAACAGCAGTCCTCTTGGAAGAATAGAAGCTGAAGATATACCAATGGTCTTGCCAGACATTTTCCTTATATAGGCTTTAGAGGCTTTATTTTCGTCCATTAGCAGAGAGATATAAACATATTTCAATGCTAGTCTTCCTGGACTTAAAATACATAAATGACAACGTTACACATACAGATACAATTATATACAGTGCAAGTCCTTATATAGCTCTGTTACAAAGTTAATTTCAAACAGCCAAGTTGACCCAGTGATACTACTTCAAGCTTGAAGTGCATGTATGTAGACAATCTATTAACCCTTGTCTAAAGAGTATACGTTGCCACTTTACATATGACTGTTTATACACACACTACATATCTTTGGGCTCCTGCCAAGTAGCCATACACTGTGCTTGACAATGTCACGTTTAAAAGTACAATCATATAGTAGATGTAGGTTAGTTCAGTTTGAATCTTAGAAAGAAGATTGTATTGCATGATTACATGTATATGTAACCTGATTAGAATGGAATTGTCCCACCTTACGCTTGCTGTGTACTCGAGGCATAGTTGCAGATTACTGCCACAGTATAGGGGAGATAACCAAGTCACGTCCACTTCCAAGGCTAGAAATGAAGCATGCTTTCATCAGCCCAGACTGCAATGCTTGGCATTTATTTTTATGATTGGCTGCGCAATGTAAGCCTGGCTCAGCCCACTGACAATACAGGGAGGGGGGACCCAGGCTAAAAATATCTCCAGCTATATTTTGTGGCAAATATAAAACCATATGTAACAGCTTTGAAAACAGTATCGCACAAGTTAAAATTCAAATTACCGGGTAATGATTTTCTAGATCCAAATAGATGCTGCATCAACGTAATAAAACACAAAATTAGGTTCTGAAATGTCTACAGAATACTATAGAAATTCGCACAATGATTTCTAAGTTGCTGAAATTCGCACAATGAATTCTAAGTTGCTGGCAAGCTTTTCATCTGAAGTAAAACCTTGGAGCATGGCTTCATGGTAGTGACTTTGATTGAAGACGTTCAAAATGTAGCAAGGCAACCAATGTTGTACCGGTATGTCAGGTAGGCAAAGGTTTAACGTATAAGCTGGCTACCCTCTCCTGGTATATCTAATCCATGTGGTGTGATACACTGTGTTGTTATACCATGGCAGTATCCTGATATAAATGACATTTACCGATGTCATGTTTTTGTCTTTGCTTTTTACGTTTTGTGTGCATTTGTTTGTATTCTAGTTTCCAATAGGCAACTGGCTGACTTGCCTGCGACATCATCTTGTTGTTATATTTAACAAAAGTAAAACATATAACACAAAGTTTAACATCTTAAAAACTTATGCAAATCACAATCCATAAATTAAGTTTAAGTACAATCATCTACGTCAGTTGTTTTTTATTCAGATCATTTGGAAAAAAAGATTCCTTTGATCAAATGATATCAAAGGCAAGATACATAATATCAAAGTCAGTATTGACATATCATGTAGATCTGTTCTAAAGAGCTTTTGCAACCCAGTCACTTACACTAAATCATTTCAAAGGGTTTCTAAAAGACCTTTTCTTACAATTTTCCATACACCTCTTTTAGTCTTTAATTCCATTCAAGCCTTCATCTAAAATTCTGTTTGACCTCCTCTTTAAGACTTCGTCAGGTCTGTCTCTGGGTTCAATTTTTTTCCATTTCCTTATTGTTTGGGAGACCATGCTGTCAATTTCCATCATCAAATCTGTCATTCATTTGTATTAAGTTTATAAAAATACACTATTATCAATCTCATATCATGAAGTTCTTATTTTGGGACAGACACGGTGACATTGTTTTCCGTCCCAACAAGCAAATTTTTGCCAGGACGGAGGGTATTGATGGGTCCTAGAGACAGTTCTAGTCTTTGGACACATCATACTACTCTTCTAAGCAATCAATACATGTAGGACCCCCGTCATAAAGAGTTGACAGGTCCTCATGACTGACACATGGTGTACAGTTCCATATCATGTGTCCCTGACATCAGGGAACCTAAAACTAGATCAGTGGGCTGTAAGCATGCCACCCTTGTCGCCCAGGCAGCCCGGGAATGCTGTCTGAGGGCGGGCTTAGATTTGTACTGGGGAGGTCATGACACACAGTACATGAAAGTGTTTGTTTAGTAAGTATAACAGATATCTCTTGACACTCTTTCTGAACAGCACCACTAGTTGAGGTTTGACAGAGGTTTGAAAGCCATTGTCCGTGGGGAGGGGTAGACCAAACGATTGATGTTCCAGGTCAGTCGATGGCTGCACCTGCTATCCGCAACCAAAACACAACATAATTACTTTACCATCATGTTGACTGGACCAGTGCACAAAATTTATAATGGTCAAATGTTCAAAATTCCTTGGACACCCCCCCCCCCCAACACATATGTACCCTGGGTCATTAAGCAGTGCCATTCTATGATCCAAACTGTAGTGTTACATAATTGGTCAGACTATACATGACATGTAAGTTACTGATGTAGCTCTGAAGTTACAAAGACTTATTCAACAACATTATATCTAAAAAAAACTAGCTTCCTTAATATACTTTATAGTATTATATCCAATGGAGGCAAGTATATATTTGTATACACTTTATGATGTAAATGATCGCATAGGTTGCTGCCCTTGCAAGAGTTTCAAGTTTTTATTATCTGCCACTCAACTATCATGACAAAACACAAGAATGTAAGGGTAAATAGTTACAAAGGCATCAACAAACGTACAATTTACGCTGTCAAAAAAGGCATTTTATGCTGCACAAGACTATTTCAGGTACATTTGGACCAGGGCTGTGTCCAGCTTTGGATTCTTTTCTGTCCGAATCATTCTTAATGTGAGTCAATGTTGTAAAGTTGCGTTGGCAAGTCTTTTATTGTCGGCAAACAAAAATCAATTTCAGGTGACAGTTCAGATGGAGTGAAATTCTTTCTGTCCCAACAGGGAAATTTCTACCCTGGGATGGAGGGACAGGACCTAGAGACAGCCCTGATTTGAATAAACTTGTTAGCATACATATACAGAAATTAGGTCTCTAATCTAAAGGTCTGGAGTTAAATCCTCATACAGTCATAGGCCACACATTAGATGTAAATCTCTGCGCAGATCAAGATGCACCTGCATCAATTCACAAAGGTTCTACATGGAGGGACCCTGGCAAAACATAATAGTAAATTTAGGAGGACAAGCAATACTACCCGGGGACATCCCCAGGGCAGCTCACGGGTGCCTGACGGACATTGAGCAATAAAGGACTAAAGCATATGACTATTTGACGAAAGCCGCCAAAATGCCTGACGTAGCCCCCCCTGGGACCTCTAACAGGACGCTTGAAGAAAAAATTATTTGTGACTACGTGAGCCGATGTCTACCCAGCTTCAGAGCCCGACCGGGGCCTAGATCGGTGAGACACCACACGGACCCCCTGGGTAATGTGACGTAGGCCTTAATCAGCTTCTTTGCTATCAAACACTGTTGGGACACTCTTCACTAACTAGAGATGGGTAATTTGTATTCATCGAGAATACCATGTGACATTACATGGGCAGTTTAGACAGAACATCTTGTTTCCAATGAGTGCTCACATGAAGTGACAGACAACAGCAATGGGAAGTGATGAAGACTTTGGCTATTTACACACTGCAGGCATTTAATACTCTGTTAAAAATTCTGTCTGAGGTCATTGACCTTCTTAACATAGTAATACAAATGAACTTATTCATATTTCTGGATATCAATGAGGGAAACCTAAAAGGTAATACACAGGTCCATCTGGGCTTGGTGTTGTGATTTATGACACAACCTGTCCAAATATAACAGATGAGGGCTATGACCCAGTTCTTTCCAGTAATTCCAAATCCAACTGACAAAATTGAAGAATTGCCCAGACAAAAGGCACTGTTGTGATTTCAGTCTGACAAAATATCCAATACAGCTAGCAGTCCATAAATACTATCGTAACCCCATTAAGTAAGGCCTACATAGCTGACTGTGACTGAATAAACAAGTGTGCAGTGCAAAGTTGATTTATAGTATTTTTCCGCTTCTACTTTTGTTTTTTGCTTCACTACATGTACAGGAGTTTACTGTGGGTCGCAACTTGAAGTAATCTAGTAATATCCACACTTAACCCTAGAAAACAGAACATGCTTTTAAACTGTTTCTTACCTTCACGAAAAAGGTTATGTTTTCAGTAGCATTTGTGTGTGTCAAGTTATATGTATGTGTCTACGTGTGTATGTTTGTAAGGCCTGAATAGAATTTGATACTTTACATGTGGGTCAGTCTTGATAAGACCCTGAAATGATTACATTTTGAGCCCCCTGGCAGCTTGTTATAGTATTGCAGTTGAACTTTCGATACGTCGAGTTCTGAACATGCTATAGGCTGGGGCATTCTGGCATTATATGAGCTGGTTTAGTTTCAAACTTTGTATTAGAATAACTTAAGAGGCAGTTAATATATAGTAGAGTAGATTCATCTCTCAAGCTACCGACATCTTGCACACTGCAGTCGTCCCTCAGAACACATCTGGAGCCGAACTAGTTTCGCTATGTACAGCTTCTTCAGTGGCTAGAGGCTAAATGACGCAAGTACATTGAAATTTGCACTTATATACCTTATATACCGTAAGAGGCTGCGGATTGTCATGATTTTTGGTGTGTAGATTACTATTAAGTTATCCTTGCATTGCTAGCCTGAGACTCTTAGATGTAGATTAAACATCTCAGATGAGATAACAAATAAATCTGTAGTGTTAACAGGCAAAATTGTTTTTGGCACTTCATGTATTTTCTAGGTATCATCGTTTGTAAATATATTATATTAAAGTCTTAAAATGATCAGGATGAAAACAAATGCATGGAATTCAATATCTGAAATAAAACAACACCACAACCTAATTAAAGCAGCAGAAACAGATAAAAGTTGGTGACATAAATGACTTTGGTTATATTACAGAAGGACCTAAGGTCTGAGGTAAGATGTGATCATGTACAATAAAGAACTTGTCTTGTAAATGACTGACCAACCTGGTGACACTATACACGGAAGGATCACACTATCCACCTAAGAAAAGGCTGGAGGTTTCTATCAGTAGACCTTTGAATGCAAGGGACCTAAACTTGGCAAGTCAGTCGCATTGGTAATGGAAAACTCCGCTTCCACAAAGCTCCAGAGACATGACACACCAAACCCAGGTATTGACATGCAGACCTAAGACCAGTTCCACACTGGATTTGCCTGAAAATAAGCTTCATTCACAAACTTGGCATGCCTGAATGAACAGTAATGGAATACTGTCTAAAAATGTTTGCAAAAAGTTGTTAATTTCCGAAAACTTTCTTCATCTGTCAATCCAAAGCTTTTGCAATTCTTTTTTTGCGACTTGTGCAGTATCCATAGCCAAAAATTAGCCTAGAAGACAAGGCATAGAGAGGTCAAAGGTTTGATTTCTGGCATTCCTGGTCAGATTGTATGTCCTTGGGAAAGGCACGAATGTCCTTTGACTTTAAAACAACATGGAGAGAGGGACTCTTCCTTGCCCATACCCAAGTAATACATGTAGATTAGCAACCCACTGCCCTATGGGAAGACAGTGGCCTAGCTGACCAGACTGGCTGATGACCATTGGGTGTGGAGAACATTTGTGGACTGACATACTGCCCTACGGACTGACATACTGCCCCTACCCTTGGCAAACCATCAGTACTGAAACTCTACTGTTAAGTACTGATTGACTACTAACAGTAGAATTTTAGTAGATTTTCAGTAAATCGACTTCTACTGTCCTACTGAACCACTACTGACAAGTACTACGCCTATATCTACTGTTCTTTTACTGTCAGAACAGTACTAAAATTCTACTGTTCTACTACTTGCCATCTACTGAATAGTTTGACCAATCAGATCACTACTGACATCTACTGTTCAACTACTGGCCATCTACTGAGTTATCGACCAATCAGATCACTACTGGACATCTACTGATATCTTTTGACCAATCACAGTCTTTAAATTGTCAATCTGTGATTGGTCCATTTGTACTTCAAATGTCAGTTGCACTTTGGCTCCATTTTGGAGATGGAGCCAGCCAGGGTAAGATGTCTGCTTGTCTCTCTGTGTGTAAACTTTATCTATAAAAAACTCCAAGACAGTTTTGAAGTTAATGGTAATGAAGATTATGGTAAAAATGAAAAAGGAGATGCTGAGAAGATTATAGCAAAACATAAAGGTAGGAAAATTTAGCAAAAAAGTAAGTTACTTCAATTTAGTTTAATATCCCCCCCTCCCCAGCCAGTGTCAATTGAAATCAGACATTAATTAATGATTGTTTGGACAAATTGATACATGACATGTAACATATACTGTAACAATGAGACTACTTCTGCCCACCCACCCCCCTCCCCTCAGAGTGACCTTGAAGTTCATACACAGTAACAATGAGTCCACTTCTGCCCCCCTCCCCCCAGAATGACCTTGAAGTCCATATACTGTAACAATGAGTCCACTTCTGCCCCCCTCCCCCATGCATGCCTGACCTTGAGCAGGTTGTTGCAGAGAGTGTCTCCGGGTTGGTGAGAATTGTTGGATGTGACAGGCAGCTTCTCACGCAGCACCTGGTTGGTGCCCAGGTTCTGTTTCACCAGTTCAAAGTTTAAACCCCCTCCCCAGCCAGTGTTAATTGAATCAGACATTGATTGTTTCAACAAATTTATAATTACATGTATCATTGTCCAATTACCGGCTGCAACAATTTATGAGTCCACTTCTGCCCCCCTCCCCCCAGAATGACCTTCGTTGTTCATATACTGTAACTGCAGTTATTTAGACAAATTTATACATTGAACAAGGCACAGCATACTGAGTGAAATGATAAGTTAAATGTGAATAGTAGATGCAACAGCATGTATCAGAGAGAGTAAAATGATTGACTGAGTGTTTACCCCCCATCCTCTAAGCCAAAGTCAATTTGATATTGTATCAAGCATGGATTATTTGAACATTATACTTAGTATCTTATCAATGTGCATACATGTAACACTTGATAAGAAATTACTTCTTAAGTTAAATGATGTAATTACTGCTAATGTCCATTTTCTGCTTTTGTGCTGAGTACTTGCACATGTTCTGTGTTCTCCATGAATGCTTGAGGGTCATATTGTTTACAATTCTTGGATTTGCTGTGTGTCAGTAGATATTTCGTAGTCAGTGTCAGTAGATATTTACTATGTGTCAGTGGATATTTAGTAGTCATCTACTGTGTGTCAGTAGATATTTAGTAGTCATCTACTGTGTGTCAGTAGATATTCAGTAGTCATCTACTGTGTGTCAGTAGATATTTAGTAGTCATCTACTGTGTGTCAGTAGATATTTAGTAGTCATCTACTGTTTCCCCAATAAGTATCTACTGATCATTTACTGATTTTCCACTGAGTATTTACTGTTTTTCTACTACGCCAGTACTGGAAATTTGCATAAAGTGTGAATAATTAGTAGATATTGACAGTACTAGATAGTTACTATTCAGTAGATAGACAGTAGATTTTTCAGTACTAAACAGTAGTCGGCCAGTACTTAACAGTAGATTTTCAGTACTGGTGGTTTCCCAAGGGAATGTCTACTTCAAGCTATGGGACTGAGAGGAGTGGCCCTATGGCCTATAATAGGCTGTGGGACCTTTACCTACCCAGTATTCATCTTTTTACCATGCAATTTTACAGGATTGAATCTGGACAAGTCAAGGGTAAAACCACCGTTTTGCAAAACATGCTAGCCACAAAGAGGACTGGTAACAGTTCTACAGGACCACTTCAGCTATAGGCTCTCTCTGTACAGACACACATTCCTGACAATGCTGCCAAGCTTTGTGGTGGGTTAGAACAACAAAACATGTACTCTGATCTTCCTTCACAGCAGGTGATATTCAAAATAGACAAACACTACACATTTTAGTTTCTTTTAATAGCTGACCCATTCTCGTTGTCTTAAATCTGGGTTAAAAGTTTACATTTGTTGGAGTATACATTACATAATCATGTCACTGAAGGATGTACAATGTGCATGAAAACAATGCTAGCCTTGCTGAAACAGCCTATCCCCCCTTATAAAGTGGTATGTTCCAAACAAAAATTAAGCTAGATATTAAAGTAAGATGCAATGAAATATCAAGATTTGGGTAGAAGCATTTCCTTGTTTCTGACAATCAGTTTCTAGTGTTCAGATTTACATGGAATCAATATAGGAACTACCAAAACACCCCCTTCTAAAATGTTACTTTCCACATGACCAACATTAGTTCTATGTTATATCATCACCATATCATCATCATCATCTCCATTTCCTACCTTATCTTAGATGGAATACACAATTTGTAGAAAGTAGAGGATTTTGCCAGTGCCAAGTATAGAGATTTTGACAAATAAACAGTGAAGCAAATATATAGGCATGATCAAATCAGGGCTGTCTTCAGGACCCACCCCAGGATTGAAATGCGTCTTACGTGTGGCTTGGCTCAAGGCACAAAGCTCGGACCAATTGTCTTCATAGCCCATGTTAACGAACTACCCAGCATTGTAGCTTCTCCGTCTTGGGCATTTGTAGACGATCTCAACCTTGTTGAGTCCCGACTGCTATCCCAACCACCCAACATACAGGACGATCTGGACCATCTTTCAGGTTGGACTGAGGACAACAGCATGAAGCTCAATCCGGGAAAATGCAAAGCCATGGTAATCTGTTTTTCCCGCATCCCACCACCACCTCCAGTTCTCAACATCAACGGCCACCAGTTAACAGTTGTCAAGGTAGCCAAGTGTCTTGGAGTTACATTTCAAGACGACTTGAGGTGGGACACTCACGTCACAGAAACATCCAAGAAGGGAAACCAGAGGCTGCACATCCTATGCAGACTGCGTCAATTCGACTTACCAACCGAAGACCTCGTAACGGTATATACACGTTACGTCCGCCCTGTGCTGGAGTACGCCGCGCCACTCTGGCATCCGGGCTTGACAATAAAGCAACGTGATCAGATCGAACGCATCCAGCGACGGGCTACCAGAATAATCCTGGGCAGGAAGTTTTCTACCTACGCTTTAGCGTGTGAAGTTCTCCAACTGCAAACACTGGAGGAGCGCAGGGTCGAGCTTTGTGTAAAATTCGCCAGGAATGTCCTCACCTCGGACCTCTACAGGGACTGGCTACCACAGTCAAGAGGTGATGTTAGTGGTAGGGAGACAAGAAATGGAAATAAGCTCGACTACATGCCAGTGCGCACCAAGCGCTTCAAAACAAGCCCAATACCATACCTAACCAATCTCTTGAACGAACATGTGCTCAAATAGCCGGTCTTTGTACATATTGTATTACATGTATATTTATATTAGAATCTATTGTCTTAACCTTTTTAATGTATTCATTGATGGAGCAAATTGTTTTAACATAGTGGCTTACATGCAATTCAGCCTACGGCTGCGAGATGTCCACTCATATCTTAGATTGTAATTGTATTGTAATGTTGGTGCGATGGAAATAAACCAAGTTATTAAATTTGTTTGGCTATGATGGAAACAAATTTACACTGTCATAAAAAATCTGAACTTCGCAGCATACCATTGATGGGCAATATGGCAATATGGGCCCCCCAAACAAAGAGTGTGATGGACAAAATTTAAAGCTGGGAACAGCTCCAGATGACTATTTATCCAAGGAGAGAAGATAAGAATATTCTGGCTATGATTGTCTTTTATTATCTCCTATTCTCCAGAACTGCTAGATTTTTTTTTTCCTTTCTTTTGTTCTATTGTGACCTTTACCTATATGATAATCCATAACATTAACACACAACCAGGGGCAAAAGTGATATATGTTTATCTCAATTAATCTTTCCCAAAAAGCCTGACTATTCGTGTTGCTCTTAAGAAGAGGAGAGTAAGGCAAAGCTACCATGGCTGATAATACTTTCAGCACCAAGGACAGACCCTGAATAAAGAAAAAAATCAACTTATCAACCAGTTCCTGCGTACATGCTACAGCTGTGTAAAAACATTCTAGGTACAGAATGATATAGATACCTGTGTTCCTAAACCTTAGGTTGATCTTTTACAAAGCAAACATGCCTGGCAATAAAAATGTATTGTTGCCATGACGACGATTGAGGGTACAACAATACAGCTCAAATCAGAAATAGACTGGAACTAGAACTGTCGCACTATCCCTGGCACAATATACTAGCCCACCTACAGCCAGCAGAAATGTACTATCCCCGGTACAGCACAATGGTCTGTCAGTGACCTAAACCTACAGCTGAGCACTACAGAAGTATTTCCTGTCTGCCTGTAGCGTTACCCTGGGAAACCTGCTCGAGAAGCTTCGCAAATAAGAGTCGCAAATAGGAGTTACCGATCCCCTGCCTAACGCGCGCCCTCCCGCCTCTATGCACCCGCCCCACTACCAGCTGGCCCCACTTACGCCGGTCCCCAACATCGCTCGCTTCTCGAAAGAGGCTCGTGTTAGTAAGGGGCCAGCTGGTTCGAGGGCCGGCGGGTGTTAGGCGGCGGGTGTCCCGCGTGCGTGTTGTAGGGATCGGTTAACTTTGCGTGCCTCGTTAGGAGTCTGCGTTTTCCCAGGGTACCTGTAGCGTATGGCTTGAACAAGCTCTAGAAAAGAAAATGTATCCTTCATAACATAACATAACATAACAACCAAGACAACATGATCCATTGTGCAGACTTCCTCTGTCTACCACTAGTTTCAAAGGAGAAATTCCTCCAGGAAGCCAGTGTGACCTACATTTCACCATTGCATACCAGAGATACATCTGGAACAGATTTGGGGGAGGGGGGTCTTGCATACCCAGCATACTGCATTCCTGTGGAAAAATTCCTGTGCAATTCCTAGAATTTTTGCACACTGAATGCAATATATACCACTTGACGACTCCCCTGAGGCGTCGTCAAAAAACATCAAATGTCAAATGTCACAAGAATAATGCAAGTCAACTAAAAATCTACTTGGAGTAATAGTGTATGCATGTTTCCTGTATTTGGCTATTGATTTATAAAGCAAATACAACATGCACAAAATGCGGCAACGCTAACCATATGTTTGTCAAGTATAGAACACAATATATTACACCATGGAATGCCAAATATCACAAGTTAATGTACTAATTATTAGACAATTTATAGCTCCAAACAACAGTGTTATAACACATAACACTAACATGTTGTATAGGGAAGGGGGCTGAGCTGCCATATCTGATAGTATGTTCAGTACCAAGGAGAGCTCGAGAACAAAGGCAATCAACAAAGAATGGACTCGAAGCTGAATTGGCAAGCAAATACTACGTGTACAAAATATGTCAATAGACAAACATGATGGCAAGGATTATGAAATATCATAGGCAAAAGGTCTAATGCAAATAAGCACAGAACAAATGACTTTACTGTAAATGCCTTTCAGTTCACAGGGATTTAATTTTGTGGTAAGGAGAAGAGGAGTGTTTGCAACTGAAGTTTGAAGTTGAAATCAAAGACAGAACAAACATTTTCACTGTTTTTAAACTTGCGATGAACAAGTCATGTCATACAAGTCATAAGCGATGAAAACCACAAACATTAAACCACAACGAAAATTTAAACATTTACAGTATATTTATCCCACTCCTTACTTTGTGTCATTTCATATAAATGTGTCCAAAACAACTGACTAGACTTCAAGATGACAATTTTTCTTATTCTCTCTGTTGCAATAAGATGCTGTTGACCCTGACATTTTAGGTCAAGGCTTCCATATGCAAGGCAGCAGCTCTGAACACTTTTATATGTGATGGGAAATTGTAACGGCTGACGTAGAAATTGCCAACCCGACCATAAAATGATAAAGAAGATATTGAAGTGGGATGAAAATATTCTTTTTTTATCGGTATAGCACCATGGGGATGAGTTAACGGTAAGTGAGAAGAGGCACTCTATGGGGTTTCACCTTCGTCTCCTTAAAAATATGGAGCAAAGACTCAAACAAGAATTTTTCAAACACTTACAAAGAAATATATTAAGTGCTGACTTTTAACAACAATGAAGCAGAAAATTGAAATTTTTATTTAGAAATATAAAATTTCAGAACTCAAATAACCAGTTGTAATTTGCAAAAAAAAGAATTCAGATTGCAGCTAAAAAAAAATACAATTTTATAGGTTAGAAGGCATGGTACTCTGAATAATGATTCAGTCTGTGCAACGACATACCTAAGCCTGGATTGCTAGTAGCTATTACAATGTTATGCAAGAAGATAGTAATGGCTTGATTTTATTTGTCAGAGAATATTTCATTTGAGTTTTTGCGATCGGCTTTACTAGACTAGCCAGTTATCCTAAAAATTGAAACCCTGCAGGTATTGGAAAAATGCATTTCGTGCACTGAATATCATTTATTCATCGCATTAATTCTTCACAGTATAGCTTCTCATAGAAATTTACTCCGACAACATATAAACAGCAATAAGAAATTAAATCAATCTTTATACTGTTTTATTTTAAAAATTCAAGTGACAGCTTCTCATGAACTCTAAACAAGCTTTCATGTAGGAACCTGAGCAAACTGCGATATTTTCAGCAATCTCGCATCTTGGCCTGTGGTAGGTTTTCAAACAGTATTTAGAGATGGCGACCATAAATTGTGGCCCCAGTTGGTTGCTGACATGTATATGTACACGCATGCCTTTTGTGACTCTACCCAAACTTGTTGGGCCGAATTGTAACTATCACACAGGGGTAGTATATCAAAAACTGGATTCTCTTGTGTCAGTCCACATTGCAAGTCTCTTTATAAGGTTTGCTATGTGACCCTGCTCAAAACTGTCTGTCAGTCACTGTAATGTAAAGGTACCAATATTTTGTCATAGCAATGATGGCATAACTAAATTTTCAATAAGAGTGATCCAGCTATAATTGTAGTAATCCGTTGTAATACTGTTTAAATAAGATAATAACACCAAATGTAAAGCAAATATGTAAAGTAATTTCTACATCATAATCTTGTACCTTAAACACTGCACTCTCCTGTACATAAATGAACTGTAATTTTTGTTCATTCGTTAGATATTAACAGGCTGGATATTTTTTATATCTAAAAAAAAAATATCTAAAAAATTTTAGGGCCAACACTGTACATGTACATGTATGTAAAGAGTGCAGTTACTGTAAATACTTCCAATATGGTGGACAATTCTTGGGACAAAATATTACAATTACAAGAATACCATGATGCAGTCTCAATATCAACCCCCAACTGTTTATTGGGGTCCATATCTTTATTCCATTTATCTATAATAACATTCAGGGAGGAAGAAATTTCATTGCTGGAACAAAAAACAGGCAAATATTCAAGCATTATTTGATGGTCTGTAGTGACGTGACAGTGCGTCAAGTAACAATAGGCCCAGATTGACAACGAATAGAAACATTTATCTAATGACGTCTGCAGTAATTTGCATGACAATAACGCTGGTTAGAGACCATGGGGTGACCAAAGCGAGGATCACATGAAAAGGAAACACCTGCTACAAACATGGCCGACGATCTGGACTGAAATTCAAAAGATTAGAAAAAATGATGAAATAATATCTGTAGCAGTGACAGCGACTCATCAACATAGTTTTTATATTACTACTATATCACCACAACAGTTCTGTAGTCATATTATAGTATTTTCTACCACCATGCCTGTGTGAATTATATAAAAGAGCAGCCGATTCAATGGGAAAACGAATATTCAAGACAAAGTGAAGTGTATTCCTGACAGCAAAATGACGACAGAAATATTCTGCTACGTTCACTTCAAATTCAACTTAAATTTCACATAGAAGTTTGTAGGTTAACTTGTTTTCTGAATCGGTGAAAATTATTCAACATGGCTAAAAATTTATTTTGATACTCATATTTGGGTCTGAGAAAATGTGTTCTACTCAAATAAAATCCAGCCAATTTGACAGTTGTCATGATCATCTGGCGTATTTTGCCAGCCAGTAGGTACCCAAAGAGGAATGAGGCTGTTTCACATGGTCAAGGCACCTACTATAAAATGAACGTGTGTATATGCAGTGCCAGTAAAGTCCTCTTTAGAAACATTCATGTTAGGATTATATCATATTAAGGTAGAAACCTTGAATAGAAGTCATCATCATCATTCACTGCATTCTGCATCCTAAAGAAGTATTTATCCATTTAATATTTGATTTATGCTTTTTAACACTGTGCAGTATCATGGAGAGAATTAGAAATTACCTTAAAAATATTAATGCAACATCAAGATTGACACATTGAACAAAAGACATCTTTAACTTCTAACACATTGATTGACATATATATGACACTGCAATTCCGAGGGGCAAAGTGGGTGTCTGCTACTGTAGTTACAGTACCACACCTGCTAGAACACACAAAATCCCTCTAAAAGATTCATAAGGACCGTCCTCCCCAAATTACCTGGAGACGGGCGGGAGACAAACCTAGGAGACAAAGGAAATATTGATCTGCAGAAGTGGGGGGCAGAACTACAGGACTGTGCGGCGCAGATGTCAGGGTAACGGGCACGTCCATCAATCATTTAGGAAGGGGGTGGGCTAATCAATTTCAACACTAGACCGTCCTGGACAACAAAGAAAAACGCCGCGCTGCGTGAACAGAGAGAGAGGGGCGAAACGGACCACTTATCCGCCAACCTGTTCAGAAAGGTTGAGCCATGACGGCCCTAAAAGTGAATGTAAAAGGTTGTTTTAACCTACTTAAATAATAGTGAAAATTTAATCGGTAAAGGAGGAAAATAAATGTAGCAACACATAAACGTCCCTACCATCTCGTCAGTCCTTTTCTGTTTGGGGGATTTTTAATGAGAAACGTGTGTGGGCAAAATTCCCCCTTGTGTTTGGGTTACTATTTTTGCACCGAAACTGTAACGCGGTCAGCGGGGATTCCCCGAGACTTGACCGGGCTGGTTTCGGGAACTGGTGGGTCAGATTTGTACAGGTGAAATGTTAACGATTACGTCACTGTGTTGTGTATTTCTGTCTATTTGGTGGCTCGTCTTCATATCATCGATCTTCTTAGTGTTGATGAGCATCTTAAGGGTGATACGATGGGCTGATTTGAATACTGTGTGGGATTGATCGAGACTGAGATAAAAACGTTATTTGACATTATGTGTGATCTAGAGTTTTTGCCTTTGTATGAAATGCCGTGTGATCCTTACCTTGCCCTTGCCTCCTCGTGGCACCTTGTTTCTCTGTGGCCGTGGCTGGTAGCCTGCCGATGCGGGAGGCGGGTAACCCCCGTAGTTGCCGGCCTGCTGCTGGATGGGGTACCGCTGCTGTGGCGGCGGTGGTGGCTGTTGTTGTGGGGGCCCCATGGGCAAGAGGCGCCAAGTCGGCGGGGACTGCTGCACGCGTTCCACGGCGCCCTGCCGCTGCAGCGCGTACAGAGCCGTGCTCGCCTCCTTCTTGGTGATCCCCAGGTTGCCGGCGACCTCGGTGGTTCGGCGGGGCCGGGTGGCCTGAGCCGCGAACAGATCTAAGACCCTCCCCTGTAGCTCCGCCATCACGGACTGACGAGAAACACTTCCGTGTTTTGCGCCGCTGTCACGTGACCAGACCGATATGCAAATTAGTATGACGTCATTTATCCGAATGGTCAGGGCTTTTCATATGGTTTCTCTTGATAAGGTTGGTGTACAACTGAATGTTTCGAAAACACGATGATGGCAAAATGGACATGATATTAAAGGGTGTTATGTCACTTCATCCGCCTAGAAAGTGTTTGCCATCTTTCAACGCTTCACACTACACACACAACACTTTTCTTTAATATCCCTGAAATATAACGGTTATATGACTCATATTACTCGTCTACGGATCCAAGATGTAAACCCTCTTTGAACGCAAAATAGCTACGAGTAT
>NW_023365796.1:0-1356 GCF_000003815.2 Branchiostoma floridae
AAACCGCAAATTGTTCAAATACTTCCTTCTCGAGTTATTCTTGAGTATAGGCGCTCTGTTTAGGCGCAAACGCTGGCTACTTTTTGGAAACACCGCCTGTCACGGCACCTGGTAGGGTGATGACTTAATAACGCGATTGTAGCTTAGAGTTCAAGTTTTGGCCCGGCAAACTTGGTATCATTCAAAAGGTCTCTTAGTGAGGAATCGAAGGGTGAAAACCACAAAATGTTCGGATACTTCCTTCTTGAGTTAATCTTGAGTATAGACGCTCTGTTTAGGCGCAACCGCTGGCTACTTTTTGGAAACACCGCCTGTCAAGGCACCTGGTAGGGCGATGACCTAATAGCGCGATTGTAGCTTAGCGTTCAAGTTCCGGCCCGGCAGACTTGGTATCATTGGAAAGGTCTCTTAGTGAGGATTCGAAGGGTGAAAACCGCAAAATGTTCAGATACTTCCTTCTGGAGTTATTCTTGAGTATAGGCGCTCTGTTTAGGCGCAACCGCTGGCTACTTTTTGGAAACACCGCCTGTGAAGGCAATCGGTAGGGTGATGACTTAATAACGCGATTGTAGCTTAGAGTTCAAGTTCCTGCCCGCAAACTTGGTATCGGTCGAAAGGTGTCTTAGTGTGGATTCGAAGGGTGAAAACCGCAAAATGTTCGGATACTTCCTTCTGGAGTTATTCTTGAGTATAGGCGCTCTGTTTAGGCGCAACCGCTGGCTACTTTTTGGAAACACCGCCTGTCACGGCACCTGGTAGGATAATGACCTAATAGTGCGATTGTAGCTTAGAGTTCAAGTTCCGGCCCGGCAAACTTGGTATCATTCGAAAGGTGTCTTAGTGAGGATTCGAAGAGTGAAAACCGCAAAATGTTCGGATACTTCCTTCTGGAGTTATTCTTGAGTAAAGGCGCTCTGTTTAGGCGCAATCGCTGGCTACATTTTGGAAACACGCGCCTGTCACAGCACCTGGTAGGGTGATGACTTGATAACGCGATTGTAGCTTAGCGTTCAAGTTCCGGCCCGGCAAACTTGGTATCATTCCAAAGGTCTCTTAGTGAGTATTCGAAGGTTGAAAACCGCAAAATGTTCGGATACTTCCTTCTGGAGTTATTCTTGAGTATAGGCGCTCTGTTTAGGCGCAACCGCTGGCTACTTTTTGGAAACACCGCCTGTCACGGCACCTGGTAAGGCTGATGACCTGATAGCGCGATTGTAGCTTAGAGTTCAAGTTTCGGCCCGGCAAACTTGGTATCATTCGAAAGGTCTCTTAGCGAGGATTCGAAGAGTGAAAACCGCAAAATGTTCGGATACTTCCTTCTGGAGTTATTCTTGAGTATAGGCGCTCTGTTTAGGC
>NW_023365796.1:1456-2781 GCF_000003815.2 Branchiostoma floridae
CCCGGCAAACTTGGTATCATTCGAAAGGTCTCTTAGTGAGTATTCGAAGGATGAAAACCGCAAAATGTTCGGATACTTCCTTCTCGAGTTATTCTTGAGTATAGGCGCTCTGTTTAGGCGCAACCGTTGGCTACTTTTTGGAAACACCGCCTGTCACGGCACCTGGTAGGGTGTTGACTTGTTAACGCGATTGTAGCTTAGCGTTCAAGTTCCGGCCCGGCAAACTTGGTATCATTAGAAAGGTCTCTTAGTGAGTATTCGAAAGGTAAAAACTGCAAAATGTTCGGATACTTCCTTCTGGAGTTATTCTTGAGTATAGGCGCTCTGTTTAGGCGCAACCGCTGGCTACTTTTTGGAAACACCGCCTGTCACGGCACTCGGTAGGGTGATGACTTAATAACGCGATTGTAACTTAAGGTTCAAGTTCCGGCCCAGCAAACTTGGTATCATTCCAAAGGTCTCTTAGTGAGGATTCGAAGAGTGAAAACCGCAGAATGTTCGGATACTTCCTTCTGGAGTTATTCTTGAGTATAGGCGCTCTGTTTAGGCGCAATCGCTGGCTACTTTTTGGAAACACCGCCTGTCACAGCACCTGGTAGGGTAATGACCTAATAGCGCGACTGTAGCTTAGAGTTCAAGTTCCGGCCCGGCAAACTTGGTATCATTCGAAAGGTCTCTTAGTGAGGATTCGAAGGGTGAAAACCGCAAAATGTTCGGATACTTCCTTCTGGAGTTATTCTTGAGTATAGGCGCTCTGTTTAGGCGCAACCGCTGGCTACTTTTTGGAAACACCGCCTGTCACGGCACCTGGTAGGGTGTTGACTTGTTAACGCGATTGTAGCTTAGCGTTCAAGTTCCGGCCCGGCAAACTTGGTATCATTCCAAAGGTGTCTTAGTGAGGATTCGAAGGGTGAAAACCGCAAAATGTTCGGATACTTCCTTCTGGAGTTATTCTTGAGTATAGGCGCTCTGTTTAGGCCTAACCGCTGGCTACTTTTTGGAAACACCGCCTGTCAAGGCACCTGGTAGGGCAATGACTTGATAACGCGATTGTAGCTTAGAGTTCAAGTTCCGGCCCGGCAAACTTGGTACCATTCGAAAGGTCTCTTAGTGAGGATTCGAAGAAAGAAAACCGCAAAATGTTCGGATACTTCCTTCTGGAATTATTCTTGAGTATAGGCGCTCTGTTTAGGCGCAACGCGCTGGCTACTTTTGGAAACGTCGCCTGTCATGGCACCTGGTAGGGCGATGACCTAATAACGCGATTGTAGCTTAGAGTTCAAGTTTCAGCCCGGCAAACTTGGTATCATTCGAAAGGTGTCTTA
>NW_023365796.1:15708-16582 GCF_000003815.2 Branchiostoma floridae
CAAGTTCCGGCCCGGCAAACTTGGTACCATTCGAAAGGTCTCTTAGTGAGTATTCGAAGAGTGAAAACCGCAAAATGTTCGGATACTTCCTTCTGGAGTTATTCTTGAGTATAGGCGCTCTGTTTAGGCGCAACCGCTGGCTACTTTTTGGAAACACCGCCTGTCACGGCACCTGGTAGGGTGTTGACTTGTTAACGCGATTGTAGCTTAGCGCTCAAGTTCCGGCCCGGCAAACTTGGTATCATTCCAAAGGTCTCTTAGTGAGGATTCGAAGGGTGAAAATCGCAAAATGTTCGGATACTTCCTTCTGGAATTATTCTTGAGTATAGGCGCTCTGTTTAGGCGCAACCGCTGGCTACTTTTTGGAAACACCGCCTGTCACGGCACCTGGTAGGGTGATGACTTGATAACGCGATTGTAGCTTAGCGTTCAAGTTCCGGCCCGGCAAACTTGGCATCATTCCAAAAGTCTCTTAGTGTGGATTCGAAAGGTGAAAACCGCAAAATGTTCGGATACTTCCTTCTGGAGTTATTCTTGAGTATAGGCGCTCTGTTTAGGCGCAACCGCTGGCTACTTTTTGGAAACACCGCCTGTCACGGCACCTGGTAGGGTGATGACCTAATAGCGCGATTGTAGCTTAGAGTTCAAGTTCCGGCCCGGCAAACTTGGTATCATTCGAAAGGTCTCTTAGTGAGGATTCGAAGGGTGAAAACCGCAAAATGTTCGGATACTTCCTTCTGGAGTTATTCTTGAGTATAGGCGCTCTGTTTAGGCGCAATCGCTGGCTACTTTTTGGAAACACCGCCTGTCACGGCACCTGGTAGGGTGATGACTTAATAGCGCGACTGTAGCTTAGAGTTCAAGTTCCGGCCCG
>NW_023365796.1:16758-20679 GCF_000003815.2 Branchiostoma floridae
AATAGCGCGATTGTAGCTTAGAGTTCAAGTTCCGGCCCGGCAAACTTGGTATCATTCGAAAGGTCTCTTAGCGAGGATTCGAAGAGTGAAAACCGCAAAATGTTCGGATACTTCCTTCTGGAGTTATTCTTGAGTATAGGCGCTCTGTTTAGGCGCAACCGCTGGCTACTTTTTGGAAACACCGCCTGTCACGGCACCTGGTAGGGTGTTGACTTGTTAACGCGATTGTAGCTTAGCGTTCAAGTTCCGGCCCGGCAAACTTGGTATCATTCGAAAGGTCTCTTAGTGAGGATTCGAAGGGTGAAAACCGCAAAATGTTCGGATACTTCCTTCTGGAGTTATTCTTGAGTATAGGCGCTCTGTTTAGGCGCAACCGCTGGCTACTTTTTGGAAACACCGCCTGTCACGGCACTCGGTAGGGTGATGACTTAATAACGCGATTGTAACTTAAGGTTCAAGTTCCGGCCCAGCAAACTTGGTATCATTCCAAAGGTCTCTTAGTGAGGATTCGAACGGTGAAAACCGCAGAATGTTCGGATACTTCCTTCTCGAGTTATTCTTGAGTATAGGCGCTCTGTTTAGGCGCAATCGCTGGCTACTTTTTGGAAACACCGCCTGTCACAGCACCTGGTAGGGTAATGACCTAATAGCGCGACTGTAGCTTAGAGTTCAAGTTCCGGCCCGGCAAACTTAGTACCATTCGAAAGGTCTCTTAGTGAGTATTCGAAGGGTGAAAACCGCAAAATGTTCGGATACTTCCTTCTGGAGTTATTCTTGAGTATAGGCGCTCTGTTTAGGCGCAACCGCTGGCTACTTTTTGGAAACACCGCCTGTCACGGCACCTGGTATGGTGTTGACTTGTTAACGCGATTGTAGCTTAGCGTTCAAGTTCCGGCCCGGTAAACTTGGTATCATTCGAAAGGTCTCTTAGTGAGGATTCGAAGAAAGAAAACCGCAAAATGTTCGGATACTTCCTTCTCGAGTTATTCTTGAGTATAGGCGCTCTGTTTAGGCGCAACCGCTGGCTACTTTTTGGAAACACCGCCTGTCACGGCACCTGGTAGGGTGTTGACTTGTTAACGCGATTGTAGCTTAGCGTTCAAGTTCCGGCCCGGCAAACTTGGTATCATTCCAAAGGTGTCTTAGTGAGGATTCGAAGGGTGAAAACCGCAAAATGTTCGGATACTTCCTTCTGGAGTTATTCTTGAGTATAGGCGCTCTGTTTAGGCCTAACCGCTGGCTACTTTTTGGAAACACCGCCTGTCAAGGCACCTGGTAGGGCAATGACTTGATAACGCGATTGTAGCTTAGCGTTCAAGTTCCGGCCCGGCAAACTTGGTACCATTCGAAAGGTCTCTTAGTGAGGATTCGAAGAAAGAAAACCGCAAAATGTTCGGATACTTCCTTCTGTAATTATTTTTGAGTATAGGCGCTCTGTTTAGGCGCAACCGCTGGCAACTTTTTGGAAACACCGCCTGTCATGGCACCTGGTAGGGCGATGACCTAATAGCGCGATTGTAGCTTAGAGTTCAAGTTTCAGCCCGGCAAACTTGGTATCATTCGAAAGGTGTCTTAGCGAGGATTCGAAGAGTGAAAACCGCAAAATGTTCGGATACTTCCTTCTGGAGTTATTCTTGAGTATAGGCGCTCTGTTTAGGCGCAATCGCTGGCTACTTTTTGGCAACACCGCCTGTCACAGCACCTGGTAGGGTGATGACTTGATAACGCGATTGTAGCTTAGCGTTCAAGTTCCGGCCCGGCAAACTTGGTATCATTCGAAAGGTCTCTTAGTGAGTATTCGAAGGATGAAAACCGCAAAATGTTCGGATACTTCCTTCTGGAGTTATTCTTGAGTATAGGCGCTCTGTTTAGGCGCAACCGCTGGCTACTTTTTGGAAACACCGCCTGTCACGGCACCTGGTAGGGTGTTGACTTGTTAACGCGATTGTAGCTTAGCGTTCAAGTTCCGGCCCGGCAAACTTGGTATCATTCAAAAGGTCTCTTAGTGAGGATTCGAAGGGTGAAAACCGCAAAATGTTCGGATACTTCCTTCTGGAGTTATTCTTGAGTATAGGCGCTCTGTTTAGGCGCAACCGCTGGCTACTTTTTGGAAACACCGCCTGTCACGGCACCTGGTAGGGTGATGACTTAATAACGCGATTGTAGCTTAGAGTTCAAGTTCCGGCCCGGCAAACTTGGTATCATTCCAAAGGTGTCTTAGTGAGGATTCGAAGGGTGAAAACCGCAAAATGTTCGGATACTTCCTTCTGGAGTTATTCTTGAGTATAGGCGCTCTGTTTAGGCGCAATCGCTGGCTACTTTTTGGAAACACCGCCTGTCACAGCACCTGGTAGGGTAATGACCTAATAGCGCGACTGTAGCTTAGAGTTCAAGTTCCGGCCCGGCAAACTTAGTACCATTCGAAAGGTCTCTTAGTGAGGATTCGAAGGGTGAAAACCGCAAAATGTTCGGATACTTTCTTCTGGAGTTATTCTTGAGTATAGGCGCTCTGTTTAGGCGCAACCGCTGGCTACTTTTTGGAAACACCGCCTGTCAAGGCACCTGGTATGGTGTTGACTTGTTAACGCGATTGTAGCTTAGCGTTCAAGTTTCGGCCCGGCAAACTTGGTATCATTCGAAAGGTGTCTTAGCGAGGATTCGAAGAGTGAAAACCGCAAAATGTTCGGATACTTCCTTCTGGAGTTATTCTTGAGTATAGGCGCTCTGTTTAGGCGCAACCGCTGGCTACTTTTTGGAAACACCGCCTGTCACGGCACCTGGTAGGATGATGACCTAATAGCGCGTTTGTAGCTTAGAGTTCAAGTTTCGGCCTGGCAAACTTGGTATCATTCCAAAGGTGTCTTAGTGAGGATTCGAAGGGTGAAAACCGCAAAATGTTCGGATACTTCCTTCTGGAGTTATTCTTGAGTATAGGCGCTCTGTTTAGGCCTAACCGCTGGCTACTTTTTGGAAACACCGCCTGTCAAGGCACCTGGTAGGGCAATGACTTGATAACGCGATTGTAGCTTAGAGTTCAAGTTCCGGCCCGGCAAACTTGGTACCATTCAAAAGGTCTCTTAGTGAGGATTCGAAGGATGAAAACCGCAAAATGTTCGGATACTTCCTTCTGGAATTATTCTTGAGTATAGGCGCTCTGTTTAGGCGCAACCGCTGGCTACTTTTTGGAAACACCGCCTGTCACGGCACCTGGTAGGGTGATGACTTGATAACGCGATTGTAGCTTAGCGTTCAAGTTCCGGCCCGGCAAACTTGGTATCATTCGAAAGGTCTCTTAGTGAGTATTCGAACGGTGAAAACCGCAAAATGTTCGGATACTTCCTTCTCGAGTTATTCTTGAGTATAGGCGCTCTGTTTAGGCGCAACCGCTGGCTACTTTTTGGAAACACCGCCTGTCACGGCACCTGGTAGGGTGTTGACTTGTTAACGCGATTGTAGCTTAGCGTTCAAGTTCCGGCCCGGCAAACTTGGTATCATTCGAAAGGTCTCTTAGTGAGTATTCGAAGGGTGAAAACCGCAAAATGTTCGGATACTTCCTTCTGGAGTTATTCTTGAGTATAGGCGCTCTGTTTAGGCGCAACCGCTGGCTACTTTTTGGAAACACCGCCTGTCACGGCACTCGGTAGGGTGATGACTTAATAACGCGATTGTAACTTAAGGTTCAAGTTCCGGCCCAGCAAACTTGGTATCATTCCAAAGGTCTCTTAGTGAGGATTCGAAGGGTGAAAACCGCAGAATGTTCGGATACTTCCTTCTGGAGTTATTCTTGAGTATAGGCGCTCTGTTTAGGCGCAATCGCTGGCTACTTTTTGGAACACCGCCTGTCACGGCACCTGGTAGGGTGATGACCTAATAGCGCGTTTGTAGCTTAGAGTTCAAGTTTCGGCCCGGCAAACTTGGTAT
>NW_023365796.1:22098-24442 GCF_000003815.2 Branchiostoma floridae
ACCGCCTGTCACAGCACCTGGTAGGGTGATGACTTGATAACGCGATTGTAGCTTAGTGTTCAAGTTCCGGCCCGCAAACTTGGTATCATTCAAAAGGTCTCTTAGTGAGGATTCGAAGGGTGAAAACCGCAAAATGTTCGGATACTTCCTTCTGGAATTACTCTTGAGTATAGGCGCTCTGTTTAGGCGCAACCGCTGGCTACTTTTTGGAAACACCGCCTGTCACGGCACCTGGTAGGGCGATGACCTAATAGCGCGATTGTAGCTTAGAGTTCAAGTTCCGGCCCGGCAAACTTGGTATCATTCGAAAGGTGTCTTAGTGAGGATTCGAAGGGTGAAAACCGCAAAATGTTCGGATACTTCCTTCTGGAGTTATTCTTGAGTATAGGCGCTCTGTTTAGGCGCAATCGCTGGCTACTTTTTGGAAACACCGCCTGTCACAGCACCTGGTAGGGTGATGACTTGATAACGCGATTGTAGCTTAGCGTTCAAGTTCCGGCCCGGCAAACTTGGTATCATTCGAAAGGTCTCTTAGTGAGTATTCGAAGGGTGAAAACCGCAAAATGTTCGGATACTTCCTTCTGGAGTTATTCTTGAGTATAGGCGCTCTGTTTAGGCGCAACCGCTGGCTACTTTTTGGAAACACCGCCTGTCACGGCACCTGGTAGGGTGATGACTTGATAACGCGATTGTAGCTTAGCGTTCAAGTTCCGGCCCGGCAAACTTGGTATCATTCGAAAGGTCTCTTAGTGAGTATTCGAAGGGTGAAAACCGCAAAATGTTCGGATACTTCCTTCTGGAGTTATTCTTGAGTATAGGCGCTCTGTTTAGGCGCAACCGCTGGCTACTTTTTGAAAACACCGCCTGTCACGGCACTCGGTAGGGTGATGACTTAATAACGCGATTGTAACTTAAGGTTCAGTTCCGGCCCAGCAAACTTGGTATCATTCCAAAGGTCTCTTAGTGAGGATTCGAAGGGTGAAAACCGCAGAATGTTCGGATACTTCCTTCTGGAGTTATTCTTGAGTATAGGCGCTCTGTTTAGGCGCAATCGCTGGCTACTTTTTGGAAACACCGCCTGTCACAGCACCTGGTAGGGTAATGACCTAATAGCGCGACTGTAGCTTAGAGTTCAAGTTCCGGCCCGGCAAACTTAGTACCATTCGAAAGGTCTCTTAGTGAGGATTCGAAGGGTGAAAACCGCAAAATGTTCGGATACTTTCTTCTGGAGTTATTCTTGAGTATAGGCGCTCTGTTTAGGCGCAACCGCTGGCTACTTTTTGGAAACACCGCCTGTCACGGCACCTGGTAGGGTGTTGACTTGTTAACGCGATTGTAGCTTAGCGTTCAAGTTCCGGCCCGGCAAACTTGGTATCATTCGAAAGGTCTCTTAGTGAGGATTCGAAGAAAGAAAACCGCAAAATGTTCGGATACTTCCTTCTCGAGTTATTCTTGAGTATAGGCGCTCTGTTTAGGCGCAACCGCTGGCTACTTTTTGGAAACACCGCCTGTCACGGCACCTGGTAGGGTGATGACTTGTTAACGCGATTGTAGCTTAGCGTTCAAGTTCCGGCCCGGCAAACTTGGTATCATTCGAAAGGTCTCTTAGTGAGTATTCGAAGGGTGAAAACCGCAAAATGTTCGGATACTTCCTTCTGGAGTTATTCTTGAGTATAGGCGCTCTGTTTAGGCGCAACCGCTGGCTACTTTTTGGAAACACCGCCTGTCACGGCACTCGGTATGGTGATGACTTAATAACGCGATTGTAACTTAAGGTTCAAGTTCCGGCCCAGCAAACTTGGTATCATGCCAAAGGTCTCTTAGTGAGGATTCGAAGGGTGAAAACCGCAGAATGTTCGGATACTTCCTTCTGGAGTTATTCTTGAGTATAGGCGCTCTGTTTAGGCGCAATCGCTGGCTACTTTTTGGAAACACCGCCTGTCACAGCACCTGGTAGGGTAATGACCTAATAGCGCGACTGTAGCTTAGAGTTCAAGTTCCGGCCCGGCAAACTTAGTACCATTCGAAAGGTCTCTTAGTGAGGATTCGAAGGGTGAAAACCGCAAAATGTTCGGATACTTCCTTCTGGAGTTATTCTTGAGTATAGGCGCTCTGTTTAGGCGCAACCGCTGGCTACTTTTTGGAAACACCGCCTGTCACGGCACCTGGTATGGTGTTGACTTGTTAACGCGATTGTAGCTTAGCGTTCAAGTTCCGGCCCGGCAAACTTGGTATCATTCGAAAGGTATCTTAGTGAGGATTCGAAGAAAGAAAACCGCAAAATGTTCGGATACTTCCTTCTGGAGTTATTCTTGAGTATAGGCGCTCTGTTTAGGCGCAACCG